>NC_057814.1:258428278-258541625 GCF_018294505.1 Triticum aestivum | reverse complement strand
CGGCAGCGGCCGCGGCGGGCGGCTGCGGCGGCGAGCGGGTCGGGTGGGGAGGAGGCGGCGGGGTGGGGCGGGCTTTAAAGGAGCCGGGGGGGCGGCGCGTGTCTTGGGCGAGGGGGTGGCCCGACGAGAGTTCGAGACGGACTCCCTCGACGTCCGTGCGACGGCGGTACTCCTCCCGCTCGGGAGGAAGGCGGCGGGGCGACGTGGGCTGCGGCCCGGCTCGGCTGGGCCTTCGGCCCAGTGGGGCGGCGAACCTTAAAAAAAACAAATTTCGCCCGAAAGAAAAATCCTAATAAAATATAGAAAAAATTCTAAAAATACCAGAAAAAATTCACCGTCTAAATCTAATATTTAGAACCAAGTGAACATTTTTCTGGCCTAAGATGCAATTTTTCAAAAATGCATATTTTTCTAATTCAAATAAAATAGCAAATAAAATTTTAATTTGATTTTAAAATTTCTACTCCAATATTCCCTTCATTTGAAGAAGTCATTTTATCTTGTCTCTTTTATTTTTAATATTGGAAATAATTGGAGAGAAAAATATCAAAATCAAATTTGATCCTCTTTTCAAATTTGAGAAAATTCAAATATGAAAATTTGTGAAACCTCCAACTCTCTCCTTGGGTCCTTGAGCTGCTTAAGATTTCAAGGATCACAACCAAAATGCAATAAAATATGGTATGCATATGATGACCTATGTATAACATCCAAATTGAAAATTGGGATGTTACAAACCTACCCCATTAAGATGAATCTCGCCCTCGAGATTAGGTGCGGGTGGTCTTTCCATAAGTCTTCGTCTCTTTCCCAGGTGGCTTCATCCTCGGTATGGTGGCTCAACTGAACTTGCAAAACTTGATAACTTTGCTGCGGGTAACTCGGCTGGCAAACTCGAGAATCTTGACGGGTTTCTCCTCGTAGGTCAGATCACTCTCCAACTGTACTGCTTCTAGGGGCACTGTATCTCTTAGAGGAATCTCGGCCATCTCAGCATGGCACTTCTTCAACTGGGAAACGTGAAACACATCGTTAACTCCTAACAATCCTTCGGGTAACTCCAACTTGTAGGCAACCTCTCCCATATGTTCCAGAACTCGATATGGTCCTACAAATCTTGGGGCTAACTTTCCCTTAACTCCAAATCATTTAACTCCTCGGAGTGGTGACACACAAAGATATGCTCTGTCTCCAATCTCATAGACTACCTCCTTGCATTTAGTATCGACATAACTCTTCTACCTGGACTGGGCTACCTTCAGTCTATCTCGAATCAACTTAACCTTCTTTTCAGACTCTTTGATCAAATCCGGTCCAAACAACTGACGGTCTGCAACTTCATCCCACATCAATGGTGTCCTACACCTTCTTCCATACAAAGCTTCAAAAGGTGCCATCTTCAAACTAGCCTGATAACTGTTGTTGTAGGAGCACTATGTGTAAGGAAAATTGTCATCCCAACTAGATCCATAATCTAGCGCACAGGCTATCAACATGTCCTCCAGAATCTGATTGACTCTCTCGGTCTGTCCATATGTCTGCGGATGAAAGGTTGTACTGAACTCTAGCCTAGTGCCCAAAGTCTGGTGCAGCTGATTCCAGAACATTGAGGTAAACTGTGTCCCTCTATCTGATACTATGGTCCTCGGAACTACATGCAGACATACGATCCTGGTCATATATATCTTGGCCAACTTCGCGCTTGTATACACGGTTTTCACGGGGATGAAGTGAGCTACTTTGGTCAAGCGATCAACTACTACCCAGATTGAGTCATATCCCGAATGGGTCCTGGGTAATCCGGTGATTAAATCCATGCCAAGCTTGTCCCACTTCCAATCGGGTATCGACATAGGCTATAATAATCCGGCTGGCTTCTAATGTTCTGCCTTCACTATCTGACATATATAACATACTGTTACATACTCGGCAATATCCTTCTTCATACCTATCCACCAGAAATGTTCCTTCAAATCCAAATACATCTTGGTGTTTCTAAGGTGAATCGAGTATGGTGAGTCATGGGCCTCCTGATGTATAACTTCCTGATCTCCGCATTATTGGGCACATAAACACGATCCTCAAACCATAAGGTTTCGTGCTCATCCTCACGGAAACATTTGGCTTTTCCTTTGCCCATCTTCTCCATTATCTTAGCGATTTCCTTATCATCCTTTTGAGCTTCTCGAATATTTCCCAATAATGTAGACTGAACCTCCATTGCTGCAACAAAACCTCTTGGAACTATCTCCAAACGAAGTTCCTTGAGATCGTCAGCTAACTCTTGCGGTGATCCTCCACTTACAAGGGTATTGACATAACTCTTGCGGCTTAAAGCATCTGCTACGACATTGGCCTTTCCTGGATGATAATGCAACTTCATATCATAATCCTTTATGAGCTCTAACCATCTCCTGTGCCTGAGATTCAACTCCTTCTACGTGAAAGTGTACTTCAAACTCTTGTGATCCGTGTGCACATCACATCGGTTTCCAATCAGAAAATGTCTCCAGGTCTTGAGCAGATGCACTACGGCTGCTAACTCCAATCGTGCGTGGCATAATTCAACTCATGAGGTCGAAGCTGTCGTGAGGCATATGAAACAACTCTTTCGTCTTGCATAAGTACACCTCCAAGTCCCAAGCGAGAAGCATCGCAATACACTTGGAAATACTTGCGTGTATCCGGAAGAATTAGCACTGGGGCTGTAACTAGCCGTTTCTTCAATTCCTGAAAACTGGCCTCACAATCCTCGGTCCATTTGAACTTGATGTCCTTCTTCAACAACTCTGTCATGGGTTTCGCAATCTTGGAAAAATTCTCAATGAATCTCCGATAATATCCTGCGAGTCCCAGAAAACTACGGATCTCTCCAACTGAGGTGGGTGCCAGCCACTCAGTGACAGACTGAACCTTGGTGGGGTCTACTGCTATGCCTTCTCCTGATATAACATGTCCAAGAAATCCAACTTCCTTCAACCAAAACTCACATTTGGTGAACTTGGCATATAGCTGATGTTCCTTGAGCTTCTCGAGAACTAAGTGCAAGTGTTCCTTGTGTTCCTCTTCATTCTTCGAATACACCAAAATGTCATCAATGAATACCACAACAAACTTATCCAAAAACTCCATGAACACCTTGTTCATCATACTCATAAAATAGGTAGGGGCATTAGTCAATCCAAATGACATGACCGTGTACTCATATAGCCCATACCTTGTGGTAAAAGCTATCTTAGGTATATCCTATTCTAGGATCTTCAACTGGTGGTATCCTGATCGAAGATCGATCTTGGAAAATACTTTAGCTCCTTGCAACTCATCAAACAGATCATTGATCATCGGTAGTGGATACTTTTTCTTGATCGTCACTTTGTTCAAAGCCCGATAATCAACAACCATTCTCAAAGATCCATCCTTCTTCTCAACTAAGAGCACTGGGGCTCCCCACAGTGATGAACTTGGTCGGATATAACCTTTCTCCAATAACTCCTTAATCTGCTTCTTAATTTCCTCCAGATCATTTGCGGGCATCTGATACGGTCTCTTTGGTATTGGTCCGGTGCCTGGCAACAGCTCTATCAAAAACTCTATGTCTCGATTTGGCGGCATGCCTGGTAATTCCTCTGGAAATACATCCGGGTAATCCTTCACAACAGGCACTTCTTCCTGAACTACTCCCGAGAGAGAATTCACTTGGGTCCTCCTTGGCGCATGCCTAGACACATACTTGATCCATTTTCCCTCCGGGGTGGTGAGTAGAATTGACTTAGTAGAACAATCGATATTCCTCCATACATTGATAGCCAATCCATGCCTAGTATCACATCCAATCCTTGCGATTCCAAGACTATTAGGTCTGAGGGGAAAACATGCCTACCTATGGTCAATGGCATCTGAAAACATCCATTGCTTGCCATATACTCCGCTCCAGGTGAGCTTACTAACATAGGTGTCTTAAGAACTTTGGTGGGCAACTTATACTTATCCACAAATCCCCTTGATATGTATGAATGCGATGCACCAGTATCAAAAAGAACAATTGCAGTAAATGACTTAATCAAAAACTTACCTATAACTGCATCTGGCTGTTCTTCAACCTCCTCCACGTTAACGTGGTTCACTTGCCCTCTGGTGAAAGGGTTGGGCTTCTTCCCAAAGTTTCCATTTCCATTGCCATTCTTCAACTCAGAACAATCATTGGCGTAGTGTCCAGTCTTCCCAGACTTGTAACAGGTGACATGACTCAGGTCCTTCTTAGCGGGTGTTGCTGGATTGGAGCGGTTCTGACTGCTACTTGCTCCATTCCAATTCCCATTCTTAGGGCCACTATGGTTATGGGTGCTTCCTCCATTATGGGTATGGCCTCCATGGTTATGGTTGTAACCTCCCGAGTTAGGGGTAAAGCGAGGCTTCTGCTGAGCTCCAGAATTGTACTTCCCCTGTCCATACTTCCTTTTGCGGCTCTCTATCCGATGTTGTTTGCCTTCAATCATAAGGGCCCTATGTACCAACTCATGGTAGTTAGTGAATGTAGCCACCATCAACTGCATACTCAACTCATCATTCAGCCCTTCCATAAACTTCTCCTACTTGGCGGCATCTGTGGCCACATCATCTGGGGCATATCGAGCTAACTTACTAAACTCATCCATGTACTGCCCCACAGTACGATTTCCCTGGCGTAAGTTGCGAAACCCATGCTTCTTCATACTCATTGCTCCAGTTGAAACATGGGCTGTACGGAAAGCTTGCTGAGACTGATCCCATGTGACATTGGCTATGGGAAAAGTGGTTGTGTAATTCTCCCACCATGAGGCTGCTGGTCCATCCAATTGATGTGGCGCAAAGCACACCTTCTCAGCATCTGTGCAACCTGCGCTGGTCATCTCCCTTCCAATCCTGCGAAGCCAGTCATCAGCAACAATTGGCTCGGTACTACTGGAAAACACCGGCGGATTTAACCTCAGAAAACGGGCTAAGTTGTCAGCTGGAGGTGTTGCGGTGGGTTGTTGTTATTGTTGTTGTTGCCTTGGTTCTGGACTAGTAGCTGCATCAAGGCATTTTGCTGTTGGATCAACTTAGTGAACTCCGGTGGGAAGACAAATCTGGGGTCACGTCTCGGAGGCATCTGATGGGTTTAGAGGGGAGAGATTAGAATAGAGTGAGGTCTAAGGAGAAAATCACTACCCACATGCACATGCGACAAACACATTCATATCACACCACTCAATTCAAACAAGGGCATACAATCGATCTAGCTATCATTATAAAATACTCGGACTACTACTATATACATGGGGGAATACTATTGATAATATGGTGGTCGACAAGAAATTTTGATCGGAAGAAGATTCCATGATATCTGCTCCAGCTTCGTCTTCATAAGCATCATTACTGTTGGGGTCGGAGTCGGTGTCGTCGATGATGATGTAGTCCTCGGGGTGGTTGTCCTCCTCTCGTTTGGGATCTCCCATGAATATTACTAGCTTCTTCTTCAGGTCTTCATTCTTCTCTAGTAGTACTGCAATTTCCTCTTCATATCCATCACGTGTAGACTTGAGTTCCTCTTCTAGCTCCATGTTCCGAGTCATCACCTTCTGCAGGTCTATCATGCTGGCACACATCTGGTTCTCCTGACAACGAATGTGTTGGTTCAACTCCTGGATGTAGGTTGCAAAGGACTTGTCCTTCCTGGTGCAAATCGTCTCCCATTGCTCATCTCGGCGTCCACATATCTGGTAGATGGTGTCCTTAAGATCCGTGTGGTAAACTTTGCCGATGCGTCCCATGGCGATGTGAGCTGCCATGCTCTTTCCTAGACTCCAGGTTGGTGCGTCAAAGGAAAACTCTATGGGCTCCGTAACTGGTGTGAATGTCCTTCCTGGAACATGTACTTGAATGGTCTAGCGCTCTCTTCCGGTAGAGTGGCGGTGTAGGTCCCGGTGAAGCTTGGTATTCCGATGTTCAGGTACCTAGTGGCCTCCTTCAAGTGTCGTCCAAAAGGGTGTCTTCATCCGGTTGAGCAAACTTGTTCCTTGGGTCCGCCATCTATAGAGTGGAAAATGGAGAAGAGTCTAAAATGAGTAGAGAAGAGTGTCCTATGGCTCATCTTAGTGGTCGTGTCCTATAGTCGATGTGTGCTCTGATACCATCTTGTAGCGATCTGACCACAAATGGTCAAATCTCTGTGTATAAGTGTCATCCCTAGATCGATAATGCTGACACACACAGTACTCGAGGATTTAGAACAGAGTGCAATCAAACACTTATTACATCGAATGTCTCAAAGAGAGTACTTATTACAATAATATGGCTGAAGTCCATCTAAAATAAGATAACTGCGGAAGCTTCGAGGGTAAATAAGTCCATCAACTCCAACGGCATAGCTGAGTGCACGACAATGACCTAGTGCACCTTACTCTTCGTCCGAAAACTCTGCAACATAATACGTTGCAGCCTGTGTAGGTCAGCACATGGAATATGCTGGCAAAATAACACTATAGAGGAATGAACATGAAACAACTATAACTATATGCATATATGGCTGGTGGAGGCTCTATGGTTATCATTTTGGGATAAGCCTGGGATAAGCCAGTTTTTTCCTACAACAAAGGAATATATTTTATTTAACTACAAAGTTTGTTGAAAACATTGAGAATGGTAACCCCATCTCATTCCCAAATTAATAAATCAATAACCCAACAGATTAATTAAGTAAAGTGATAAGATCAGCATAGTAATTCAAGCACCAGATACTCAAGATGTCCATAACCGGGGACACAGCTAACCATGATTAGTTTTTTCACTCTGCGGAGGTTTGCGCACTTTTCCCCACAAGACTCGATCTCCTCCGTTGAATTTCTCGCACTGCATGATGTTTGAGAAACAGATGACCGAGACACGGTCTTTCCGAAGAGGTCCCCTTAACCGTTAGATAGGCCGGCACACGTACAATCCCCTACATCTGCTAGCCCATCATGGAAAGGTTTCCCACAACTTACTCAACTATGCCAGAGCCCATAATGGCTTGTGGATACACATGGAAGTTTCCAGCATGAATAACAAAATGATCCCTTTGAGCCTGGGTGGCGAACCATAGGAAAAATCACACGGATACCCCGGGATTCTCCTTGGACAACACTGGATTTCCACAGGTGCCCATTGTCAATGTCAAAACTGGAGGATCTCGGGTAGGGGGTCCCAAACTGTGCGTCTAAGGCGGATGGTAACACGAGGCGGGGGACACAATGTTTACCCAGGTTTGGGCCCTCTCGATGGAGGTAATACCCTACTTCCTGCTTGATTGATCTTGATGATATGAGTACTACAAGAGTTGATCTACCACGAGATCATAGAGGCTAAACCCTAGAAGCTAGCCTATGGTATGATTGTTGTTGTCCTACGGACTAAACCCTCCAGTTTATATAGACACCGGAGGGGGCTAGTGTTACACAGAGTCGGTTACAAGGGAGGAGATCTACATATCCGTATTGCCAAGCTTGCCTTCCACACCAAGGAAAGTCCCATCCGGACACGGGACGAAGTCTTCAATCTTGTATCTTGATAGTCCAACAGTCCGGCCAAAGGATATAGTCCGGCTGTCCGAGGACCCCCTAATCCAGGACTCCCTCAGTAGCCCCTGAACCAGGCTTTCAATGACGATGAGTCCGGGGCGCAGATTGTCTTTGGCATTGCAAGGCGGGTTCCTCCCCCGAATACTCCATAGAAGATTTTGAACACAAGGATAGTGTCCGGCTCTGCAAAACAAATTCCACATACCACCGTAGAGAGAATAATATTTCCACAAATCTAATCTGCCGACAGCTTTTCATAATGTGACGTACTACCGTTGACTGGTCATGACGAACCGTTTTTCTGAGCTTGCCATTGCACGCGTTGCGAGGCGGTTTTTATTGGCACGTCCTGTCGAAGCAGAGATCGTGTCCCTTTTTTCACGGGATTCTCATCAATACGGGCATGGGTAACCCCATCGAGCCTGTTGGTATAACTCCTCGATTTTAGGCAAGTCCCAAACGGCCACGCGGAGGACGCTTGATATTCATCCCCTTTATAAAGAGGCGTAGACCTGTCCCCTTCTTCTCGCGCTCAATCGAATCCTTCCCCACCTCGAGTTCCAACACCCAAGGTTCAGGTTAGGCGCTTTGGACCTTCAATCATGTCCGGATCCAACCTTCAAGGTCGGTGGATGCCCTCCTCCGTTACAGAGGAGGACATCAAGAAGCTAAGAGAAGCTAGGTATTTGACCGACGAAATCTCGCACAGGCTGCCTGCACGAGGGCAGGTCATTCCCACTCCCGAACCCTGCGAGAGTGTCGTATTTGTCTCCCACTTCCTCCGAGGCCTAGGCTTCAGTCTAGATCCCTTTGTAAGAGGGCTCATGTTCTACTACGGGCTCGATTTCCATGATCCGGCTCCGGATTCCATCCTTCACATCTCGTCATTCATCGTCGTGTGTGAAGCCTTCCTCCGCACTACCCCACACTTCGGCTTATGGCTCAAGACCTTTAATGTGAAGCCGAAGGTGATTGAGGGGCGACACGCAGAGTGCGGAGGTGCCGTAATAAGCAAAGGCGCTGATGTTCCATGGCCAAAGGGTTCCTTCCCGGGGGTGTCCAGTTTATGGCAACGGGAGTGGTTTTATATCATAGCTCCCCGGGGTATTAAGTAGGTAGCCGCCCCTATCTTCCGCTCGGGCCCCCCACCACAACTGGCATCATGGGTCAACAAGGGGCTAGACTGGGGGCCAGTAAATGATGTGCCGACATTGCAGAGCCGCATCCGATATCTCCTCGAGAGAGATGTCGGCCTTGTTAAGGTAATGCAAGTTATGCTAGTTCGTCGAGCCCTGCCTTGCAAACGTCGACCTCTCCGTATGTGGGAGTTCCACCCGGAAGGACCGCGAACTATTCAGCACTTCTTCGGCGCGACGCTCGAAGATATGTACAGATCGTTCTTCGGATCACAAATAGAGTGTCCGGACCCCTCCGAGGATGCGGGTCTAAACTGCAATCGTCCAGACACTCCCGTAAGTAATTCCGCAGCCAAACACGTTGTCTTTTAATTTATCACAACATCATTCTGAAAAGTCTCCTTTTAACCAGGACTGGATAAAAAAGGCGAAGATGATCAGGTGTCCGGCCCCCCTTCCCGGGGGCTCACCGGATCCTGTACTAGCCAGGATGCTTGAGCTTGCGCCTTATCAAGCGCCATCAGGGGGAGGTAAAGGGAGGAACAAAGAGGCCGAGAGCGAGCCTCACTCACTATTCATCCAAACCGAGGGAATTAGTGCCTCCGCGAAGGAGAATAACCGGGGGGAAGAATCTAAAATTCCCTCTCCCCAGGGAAGGAAGAGGACCGCCTCGGAAGACTTGGAAGCAATGATTTCCAAGCGAGGGAAGAATCCTTTCTCGGAGGGTCCTACCCCGGTGGGCATCCTTACCGCACAGTACCCGCAAGGGGACCAGCCCTCTACCGAGCTGTAAGTAAACGGAAGTACTTTATAGTAAATATATCCTGCTTTATTTTCAAGAACGATAACCGAGGCGTGTATCTTGTAGTTCAGATCGTAGCCCTTCTCGACAGAGTTCGTCTTCGGGGGATCTTCTTCCGAAGATGATGGAGAGCGAAACACCTCCCCGTGCCTCCCCGCCTTGTGAAGCGGGCGACCCTGAGGTGTCGTCACGGAGGATTTCTCCCGATTCGCCAAGGCCAGAAGGTAAACCTTCGGCCAACTGAAGTCCGGGGTATTCGGCTCCTAAGGAGAGCAAAAGAAAGAGTCTGGAACCGTCCGGTGTGTGATCAGACGCACTGATGAATCTTTTGGAGCAAACGGCTATCTCAGAAACGCATCGTGCGCTAATGGGCACGGTGGTTGAGCGGATTTCATCCGCCGAAAGCGGGTGCATGAAGCTTTTATGAGTCTGCTGAAATGCATTCAGGTACGTGAAGTAATATATATTTTTTGGACGATACCGCACACGCTAGGTGTGGCCTATGCAGATAGTAGCCCCTGAGACTCTGGTTGCTGTCAAAAAAGACAGCGGATAGAGGATCATAGTCCCAGGTAATAACCATGCTGCTTTCATGTGCAGGTGGTTGCGGGTCCGGTGGCTAGCCGGACTGGTGAGTTTGCCGAACTGAGGTGGCAACTTGATGCGGCAGATGCCGACATCGTGCTTGTAAACAAGCGGATTGACAAGGCACAGGGTATGTATTCTCCTAGGATCAATATGTATTAAGAGGAGCATGATGCTAGTATATGTAATCTGCTGTGACTGCAGATGGAGATGTCGCCGTGGAGACCCTTCAGGCAGAACTTGCCCGAGCCAAGGAACAAGCCAGGAAGAGTGATGCGGCCGCCCTAAAGGCGGTCGAAGAGCTAAGAGCCGAACAGGCTGCCCATTGCCAGAGCAAAGAGAAAATAGCCAAGATGGCTATTGAGCTGAAAGATGCCGCCGGCCGATATGAGCTTCTTGAAAAGGAAAGCCAAGCGAAGGCGGAGGAACTGAAGGAGGCCATGGAAGCGGCCAAGGAAACCCGCTCGCAAATCAGAGCGGCGAAGGAAGAACTCCGTCAAGCCGGAGATATTGCGGCTGGGAAGCCCTTTTTGTTGCGGACGAGGTTTGGAGACCCGAAGTATGCCCCTCGGGATAAATTATGGAGTTCTGCAGACGCGTACTTGGATTTAGCAGCGAGTGCCACTGATGCGACCAAGTTTTTCAAAGATCAGAAGGATCATGTAGTGGAAAGGTTGTTCTGGTCATAGTTCCGCACTCCAACGCGTCCGCTGCTGTTAAATGAACAAATGGCCGAGTGGGCCGAGCTCCATAGGTTGTCCGGATTTGCTATGAGGTCCGTCGTGGATCACCTTTGGCCGGAGGGACCGAGGCCGAATAGTTATTTTGGCCTAGTGCAACAATTCCTTGGTGTTGTGCCGCATATCAACGCTGTGAAGAGGTCGGCGTGCATAGAGGGTGCGCGGATGGCCCTTGCCCGTGTCAAGATATAATAGGCAGAGATGGAGGCCACCACTATTGCATCCCAGAGTTCGGCGGTAGGCCGGGTATCGGCCGAGCACTATTTTAGGAAGTCTTAGAAGGCACTCATGTAATAGAGGCTCAGTGCTCGAAGCGTATCATGTTCTAGTGACATGTATCTCAATTGTAAGAACAATGCTTATTAAATTATAAAGGCTGTGTTTATACTTTTGCCTGAAAGTATTATGATGCCTCCTGTGCGACCATTTATGTATATATGTATATAACCTGAAAGTTTGCAGTCGTCGGCTTCAGCCCCCACGCATATAATGCGGGGGTGTTCGCAAAAAACGCGTATTCACACTTGATCCAATGTCTTGGTCCATTAAGGAGGTGATAGCGCAGCGAACGAGGCAATCGGACTATATTGCTTTAACACTTTCACTTAGCCATAGGAGTTTGACGGTGGGACTACTATATAGTCTCTGGTACCTCCGCGCTCATCCGAATACGGGGCGCGTACATACATGACCGGGAAACGCCCCTTCGTTAATGTGGAGGAATCCCGAAGATTCCGCTAAGTCATCGAGTGGTTGACCAGTCTCGCGCTTTATCATGGCAGTCAGTTTTCGGCTTTCTCTAATGAGGTGCTCGTCCTGATGAACCAGGGCACAATCACAGTAGTTCTCCCGGTGCCACCTTAGTCGATAGAGCGGAACGTAAGGAAGCAAAACACGGGAGCCGGGCGACCAAAGACATGATTCGGAGCTGATGCATATAAGGCCAAACTCGCGACGCCGAAAACTCCCTAAGGTATTCGGTCTTTACAACATGTACCGGGCTGAGCAACACCCTTGATAATGAACCCCGAGTGTCCAGGTACGTGCATTTTTCTGACGTGGCGAAATGCCAATAACGTCAGCATCCTTCTCGGTTATACTGAGTATCCGGAGGATGTGAACAACAAGAGACAGTAAAAAAGGTTTACGCAGGGTCTTAATCTAAAAAGAAACCTTTGAGCGGGTCCCTACTGCACGTCTGCGCCTGTGTCTCCGTTGCGCCGTATCCTGGAAGGGTGTAGCACGATTGTCATCTGTAAAAGAGAAGAACTTAGGTGAAAGTTGTCGTGCGAAAAAATTGGTTATTCTCAATAAACCATTAGAAATCAAGATAAGGAAGGTTGAGCCGAACTGTAGTCCTTTTATATGCGGGAAGCCCCTGGTACCACCTATGAGGGTAAATCCATCGAACCAATCTTAGGTATATCTAAGCTGTTACAGCTAGTGATGTGCCGGACTCGTCTAACCGTGTCCGCGGTCTTGACGACCGATCAGTTATTCTGGTTGGAGAGGTCGTTTAGTGTTTGGCTGCTAAGGCCGCCACACGTTCTTCCGTGCATAAGGAACGCTCGATATTTCCGCTAATTGTGATGATGCCACGTGGACCAGGCATCTTGAGCTTAAGAGGAGCGTAATGCGGTACTGCATTAAAATGAGCAAAAGCTATTCTTCCGAGTAGTGCTTGATAGCCGCTTCGGAATGGAGCGATGTCGAAGGTTAGCTTTTCGCTTCGGAAGTTGTCGGGAGAACCGAATACAACCTCTAGTACTAGAGAGCCCGTGCAGCGGGCCTCTGGGCCTGGTATTACTCCCTTGAAGGTAGTATTACTGTGGCTGATTTTTGTCGGGTCTATCCCCATTTTGCGGATTGTGTCCTGATATATCAGATTAAGACTACTGCCGCCGTCCATAAGGACTCGTGTGAGATGGTATAAGTTTATTATTGGGTCTAACATCAAGGCAGCCAATCCTTCGTGTCGGATACTTGTCAGGTGATCCCTGCGATCAAAAGTGATCGGGCAGGCCAACCAGGGGTTGAACTTAGGGGTGAAGGGCTCTACGGCACGTGTGTCTCGGAGTGCATGTTTGCTTCTCCTCTTCGTCACGTGGATCATGTTCACTGTTTGACCTCTGGTGGGAATTTTTTCTGTCCCCCAGTGCTTTTCTGGCGAGGCTCGTCCTCGTCTTCACTTGGTGTCTCCCTTCCCTTGTGTTCGGCGTTTAGCTTACCGACCTGCTTGAAGACCCAACATTCTCTGTGGGTGTGATTTGCAGGTTTATCGTGGGTGCCATGAATCTGACATAATTTGTCTAGAATCTTGTTTAGGCTGGACGGTCCATCTCTGCTGCCTTTGAAAGGCTTTTTCCGCTGACTAGGTCGAGAGCCCCTGAATCCGGCGTTTACCGCCGTGTTATCTGGGCTGTCTTCTTTATTTCGACGCTTGTGATGACTGCGTTGTGGTTTTCCATTGCCATCCCTGACTTCGGATGTGCCTGGGTCGCTGGTGCTACTACGGGCTAGCCAGCTATCTTCGCCCACGCAAAAGCGGGTCATGCGGCTTGTCGGGGCTGCCATTGTTCTCGGTTTTTCTTGGCCGAGGTGTCTGGCGAGCCATTCGTCTCGGACGCTGTGTTTGAAAGCTGCTAAGGCTTCGGCGTCCGGGCAGTCGACGATTTGGTTCTTCTTAGTGAGAAATCTATTCCAAAGCTTTCGGGCTGACTCTCCGGGCTATTGAATTATATGACTTAAATCGTCTGCATCCGGAGGTCGGACATAGGTCCCTTGAAAATTAGCCCTAAAAGCATCCTCAAGCTCCTCCCAACTTCCAATTGAGTTTTCGGGGAGGCTCTTCAGCCAGTGCCGAGCTGGTCCCTTCAGCTTGAGGGGCAAGTACTTGATGGCGTGGAGATCGTCTCCGCGAGCCATATGGATATGGAGGATAAAGTCCTCAATCCAGACCCCAGGGTCTGTGGTTCCGTCGTACGCCTCTATGTTCACTGGTTTGAATCCTTCTGGAAATTCGTGGTCCAGCCCCGCATCGGTGAAACATAGGGGGTGTGCGGCACCCCTGTATTTGGATGTGTCATGGCATTCTGACGGTTGTAGTGTTCGGTTTTGGTTGTGCGCTGGAGCGCGTTTCCTTGATCCGTAGATGGATCTGGTCACGCCGGTCTACTGATGCAAGTCCTCACGTGAATCGTGTGCTGACTTGGCCGGCTTGGCTGGGCCTTCGGCCCAGTCGGGCGGCAAACCTTAAAAAAACAAATTTCGCCCGAAAGAAAAATCCTAATAAAATATAGAATAAATTCTAAAAATACTAGAAAAAAAATTTCATCGTCTAAATCTAATATTTAGAACCAAGTGAACATTTTTCTGGCCTAAAATGCAAGTTTTCAAAAATGCATATTTTTCTAATTCAAATAAAAAAGAAATAAAATTTTAATTTGATTTTAAAATTTCTTCTCCAATATTCCCTTCATTTGAAGAAGTCATTTTATCTTCTCTCTTTTATTTTTAATATTGGAAATAATTGGAGAGAAAAATATCAAAATCAAATTTGATCCTCTTTTCAAATTTGAGAAAATTCAAATATGAAAATTTGTGAAACCTCCAACTCTCTCCTTGGGTCCTTGAGTTGGTTAAGATTTCAAGGATCACAACCAAAATGCAATAAAATATGGTATGCATATGATGACCTATGTATAACATCCAAATTCAAAAATTGGGATGTTACATTTGCTCTGGCAAGAAAGAACCTGGCGAGTGTAATCTCCGGTGGGGTCCCTCGGTAGGAGTTCAAAGTAATATTTGAGAGATGCAGATCCAGGCATTCGATGTGATTGTCTTTATAAACATCATCCACCTCCGGGCCTAATATGCACTGCAAAAGAAGAGAACGTGTTAGTGCCTACATGCAGTTTTGAACACTGCTACACGCCCATTTGGTTTGCAGGATTTGTAAAATGCACCAACATGCCATCTTCGATCTGGCACGATTAACATGGGTATTTGATTACAATCTAGAAACATGTAGCCTTCTTCACAAGAGGTTGGATTGGATGAAAAATTCCCTAAGAAAACTAGTACAGATGAATCCAAAGGAGAAATGCATATGGACGATTGTAACCATATGAATGAAGCAACCAATATGGGGTGGGGGTGTATGTCCTAAAATACTCGAAAATTCCTTCAGAAATCGTAGTACATTGTCATTGTAAACTTAGGAAAAGGTGCAAAAAAATTGAACTCCCTTATGGTTAACATTTAACAGGAAAGGAACATCACCTCGATATACAGCTTCTTCACGCACGGAAAGCATCTCAAGAAACTGACACCTTGGTCCAGGTTGGGGCCGACAGATTCTAGTGCCAAGAGCTTCACTGTGCCCAGAGTCTGGGTGAAGCTTCGCTGGATGACAGACGAACATACATCTTCAAAACTAGAAATAACGTTGATATCAAGAAGGAGAGGTATATAAGGCGACTGTTGTACCTGAAGGTTGTAGTATTTGACAGACGAGTAGCCCACCACTTTCAATTTCGGCGCAGAAATGACATTGATTTTGGTTGGACCTTGTTGATCAACTACAAGTAATCTCTCAAGTGAAGGTGTGTCCTGGATGACCATCTTGTGGTCCACCTTTTGTGATCTCTCGTTGTAGCACCAGCAACACACATAAATAGTCCGGAGAGTCCTGGAGGTGATGTGCAAGGTACTCGGCCAATTCTTTGCCTAAAGACGAAGGAACTCGAGTGCAGTACAGCCGTGGAGTAGGCGCTCCATGTCATCCTTTGGGATGCGGATGGCGACGAGCTCGAGGTGCTTCAGTCGTAGTAGAAAAAGAGCGGGCGCGTCAATAAGGGGGGATGGCAGTTCATGAAGTTGGCGAGGCGCAGCATGGGCTTGAAGCGGAGCACGGACGTTGGCATCAAGCGCATATGCCCATCATTATAACTTAGCTTCTCGAGCTGACCTATGGCGCGGGATCGGAACCACTCGTCAAGCTTGGCTCGGTCCTTGCCATTAGAACGGAACTTGCCCGTGATAAGGCCTTTGATTGGGCCATCATGACTGCCGAGGATCTGGGAGAACGCATCCAAGCTTTGGCGATAGCCATGGCAGAGCTTGTGGGCGTCGAGGAGGTCGATAGGGGTGCGGAGCCATAGGGTGCACCACCACCGGGAAAGGGCGGCTGCCCTCGCCCGATATTTGATTGGGAGGAGGGATATGATGACTATCAACATATCATCGGGGAGGTTGTTGATGAAGTCTAGGCCTGCTGGAGTCGCTTGAGGTTCTTTCTCGACCCGCCTCCGCTTGTTAGCAGCCTCGTTCTCCACCTCGTCGGCAAGGACGGAAACCTCTGTCTCCATATTCACGCCGTGCTCCGGTGCTTCAGCAGCCCCGGCGTTGCCACTCCCTATGATGGGGCGCTTCGGCGGCATCCTCGTACACTGACGGCTTTGAGGACTCAGAGCGGCGTCGAGGATACGGGCGGAGAGAGAGGAATTGTGTGTGTGGCGAGGATGGGGGGTGCAGCCGCTCGGCGCCGCCATTAATATAGACCAGCGGGAGCGAGGCGGGCGGCAGGCCAAGGCTGTCTCGCTTCCCGGTGAGAACGACTCCTTAATCTCTAGTATGAATGAAATCTATGCTTAATTACTGAATTTTAGTTGCAAAAAATAGATAGTGCTATTGATTTTTAGCTGCATATTTTGACAAATCATAGTGTTTCTTGGCTTAGCGCCGAAGTCTGGCTTTAATTTGCATACAGTAATCTGAACCGTTTGCATTGAAGAGATGCATAGATCCTGTGTTGAACAACTTGTACGCTTTCCGGTGAGCCTGCGCACCGGACTGCGCTCGCACGCCTCCTGTTCAGTCAAGCAGCTATCCACACGGCACCTCCTATAGCCATTAAAACCAAGACACGTGGCGTCACGTGAATGGTTAACCGAACGCACACGGTTTGAATTATACAAATGTTTGAGATATTAAAGTGGCAGCTATTTTTTTCAAAATGCCTTTGTTGGCTTTCATTATTCGAGTGTGCCTTCTCTCAAAATGGACACAAAAAATACCACAGCATGTCGGGTGCCCTTCCATGATAGCATGCCAAGATTCATGAATTTCAGATGAGTTTTAGATTTACTAGAATTTAAAAACAAAGTATCTCAACGTTTTGTCGGCAATCAACAGTGCCCTAGTGTTTGAAATTCATTCCCATTTCTTGCATGCACCCAAGGACACAGATTTGATTTTTCAACCAATTTATATGCACTAGAGCATGTGCATGTAGTTCAAATTTGAATTATGAACATAAATGCATTAAAAAATCAGTTAATGCATAAAAATGTCCAAACGAACCCCGAAAAATAAAAAAAATTGGCACAACACTCCTGTTGTTCTATGTTGACACAAGAAAAAATTTGAAAGCAATAAGAGGCAATGGATATCGTTTCGTCCCCAAAGGTGGGATGTTCCCTATCGAAACCATCATGCTTGTTGTGAGAAGCTCTGGTTGTGGGAAGCATATACCCAAACCTGCCCCAAATGGGACAAAAAATTTACCACGGCATGTTGATGCCGCTCCATGATAGCATGCCAAGTTTCATGAATTTCGGACGAGTTTTGGATTTAGTAGAATTTAAAAACCAGGCATCTCAATGTTTTGCCGGCAATCAACGGTGCCCTGGTGTTTGAAATTCATTCCCATTTCTTGCATGGGACCTAAGCATGCACCCAAGGACACAGATTTGATTTTTCAACCAATTTATATGCACTGGAGCATGTGCATGTAGTTCAAATTTGAATTATGCACATAAATGCATTGAAAACTCACTTAATGCATAAAACTGTCCAAACGAACCCCAAAAATCACAAAAAATAACACAACATTCCTGTTGTTCTATGTTCGCACGAGAAATTTTTTGAAAGCAATAAGAGGCAATGGATATTGTTTCGTCCCCAAAGGTGCGGTGTTCCCTACCAAAACCATCATGCTTGTTGTGAGAAGCTCTGGTTTGTGAGAAGCATTTACCCTAACCTGCCGCAAATGGGACAAAAAAATTACCACGGCATGTTGATGCCGCTCCATGATAGCATGCCAAGTTTCATGAATTTCCAACGAGTTTTGGATTTACTAGAATTTAAAAACCAGGCATCTCAATGTTTTTTCGGCAATCAACGGTGCCTTGGTGTTTGAAATTCATTCCCATTTCTTGCATGGGACCTAAGCATGCACCCAAGGACACAGATTTGTTTTTTCAACCAATTTATATGCACTAGAGCATGTGCATGTAGTTCAAATTTGAATTATGGACATAAATTCATTGAAAACTTAGTTAATGCATAAAAATGTCCAAACGAACCCCGAAAAATCACAAAAAATAACACAACACTCAAGTTGTTCTATGTTGACACGAGAAATTTTTTGAAAGCAATAAGAGGCAGTGGATATTGTTTCGTCCCCTGATGTCTACGACACAACCTTCTTATTATAGACGTTGTTGGACCTCCAAGTGCAGAGGTTTGTAGGACAGTAGAAAATTTCCCTCAAGTGGATTACCTAAGGTTTATCAATCCGTGGGAGGCATAGGATGAAGATGGTCTCTCTCAAACAACCCTGCAACCAAATAACAAAGAGTCTCTTGTGTCCCCAACACACCCAATACAATGGTAAGTTGTATAGGTGCACTAGTTCGGCGAAGAGATGGTGATACAAGTGCAATATCGATGGTAGATATAGGTTTTTGTAATCTGAAAATATAAAAACAGTAGGGTAACTAATGATAAAAGTGAGCGTAAACGGTATTGCAATGCTAGGAAACAAGGCCTAGGGTTCATACTTTCACTAGTGCAAGTTCTCTCAACAATAATAATATAATTGGATCATATAACTATCCCTCAACATGCAACAAAGAGTCACTCCAAAGTCACTAATAGCGGAGAACAAACGAAGAGATTATGGTAGGGTACGAAACCACCTCAAAGTTATCCTTTCCAATCAATCCATTGGGCTATTCCTATAAGTGTCACAAACAACCCTAGAGTTCATAGTAAAGTAACACCTTAAGACACACATCAACCAAAACCCTAATGTCACCTAGATACTCCAATGTCACTTCAAGTATCTGTGGGTATGATTATACGATATGCATCACACAATCTCAGATTCATCTATTCAACCAACACATAGAACCTCAAAGAGTGCCCCAAAGTTTCTACCGGAGAGTCAAGACGAAAACGTGTGCCAACCCCTATGCATAGGTTCATGGGCGGAACCCGCAAGTTGATCACCAAAACATACATCAAGTGAATCAATAGAATAACCCATTGTTACCACGGTTATCCCACGCAAGACATACATCAAGTGTTCTGAAATCATTAAAGACTTAATCCGATAAGATAACTTCAAAGGGAAAACTCAATCCATTACAAGAGAGTAGAGGGGGAGAAACATCATAAGATCTAACTATAATAACAAACCTCGCGATATATCAAGATCGTGCCGAATCAAGAACACGAGAGAGAGATCAAACACATAGCTACTGGTACATACCCTCAGCCCCGAGGGTGAACTACTCCCTCCTAGTCATGGAGAGCGCTGGGATGATGAAGATGGCCACCGGTGAGGGATCCCCCCTCCGGCAGGGTGCCGGAACAGGATCCCGATTGGTTTTTGGTGGCTATAGAGGCTTGCGGCGGCGGAACTCCCGATCTATTCTGTTCCCCGATGGTTTTAGGGTATATGGAGATATATAGGCGAAAGAAGTCGGTAAGGGGAGCCACGAGGGGCTGGGCGCGCCCCCTGCCTCGTGCTCTCCTCGTTGATCCCCTGACGTGCACTCCAAGTCTCCCGTATTGTTTTCTTTCCAAAAACAACTTTTCCGAAGGTTTCATTCCGTTTGGACTCCGTTTGATATTCCTTTTCCGCGAAACACTGAAACAAGGGAAAAAACAGAAACTGGCACTGGGCTCTAGGTCAATAGGTTAGTCCCAAAAGTAATATAAAAGTGCATAGTAAAGCCCATTAAACATCCAAAATGGATAATATAATAGCATGAATACTTCATAAATTATAGATACGTTGGAGATGTATCAGCATCCCCAAGCTTAATTCCTGCTCGTCCTCGAGTAGGTAAATGATAAAAGAAAGAATTTATGAAGTGTGAATGCTAGCAGGTGCATAAGGTTGATCAATGATAATTTCAATCACCTTTTCTAGCATCATTATATGTCATAACAATAGCTCAACTCATAGAACTTTTCATGATCAAGTAACAAACTATTCACATGTTAAAGTATAGATCATAAACTTTCTTGAAAACTAACAAACCGTGTTATTAGTCATCAAACAATTACAATTCATCTTATTTTCAGGAAGAGTCTATGTCAGAGCTTTGATTTAGCAAACTCCACATACTCAACTATCATATAGTCTTCCATGATTGCTACCACTCAAAGCATATTTTGAGAACAAATAGTATTCATCGAACACAGAGAAAGATAGGGGCTTAATGTTTCGCCTCCCAACCTTTTACCTCAAGGGTAATGTCAACAATAATAATTCATGCTCAAATATATTTGAATGGCCATATATGCCTAGATCTTTCCATCACATGATGCTTGCCAACTAAAGAGTAGGTTGCAATGAGAAGGAATACTACTGACTCTTGCATAAAAGTAAAAGATAGGCCCTTCGCAGAGGGAAGCAGGGATTTGGAGAGGTGCCAGAGCTCGAAGCAAAAACAGAGATGAAAATAATTTTGAGAGGTATGCTTTCATTGTCAACATAACGACCAAGAGTTCCCAATATCTTCCATACTAGAAACATCGTAGGCGGTTCCCACGCAGAAAGGTAAAGATTTTACTCCCCCTCCACCAACAATCACACTCCACGGCTTGTCCGAAACAACGGGTGCCGTCCAACTTTCAACAACCCTGGGGGAGTTTTGTTTAAATTATTTGCGAATTTGATTTTTATCTTTTGATCATAGGACTGGGCATCCCAGTTACCAGCCATTTTCTCGTGAATGATGAGCGGAGTCCACTCATCATGAGAATAAGCCACCTAGCATGGAAGATACTGCTAGCTTCTAGTCGCTACATGAGCGATTCGGGCATACAAAACAGATTATTATTTGAAGGTTTAGAGTTTGGCACATGCAAATTTACTTGGAACGACAGGTAGATACCGCATATAGGTAGATATGGTGGACACTCATGGAAGGAACTTGGTTCAAGGAATTTGGATGCACAAGCAGTATTCCCGCTTACCACAGAAATTTAGGCTAGCAAAAGATTCTAAATAGCAAGCACCACATGTTAGAGGATCCATAACAATATAACTTCTATACAAATATACCCAAGCATAACTCATTATGTTGTCTTCCTTGTCCAACTTCAACTAATTTGCTCAGGTTTGAAAATAATTAATGGGGCTCACAATCATAGAAGATGTCCAAGATAGTATATTTATATGTGAAATCTCTCTTCCTTCAATATTCTTTCATGAATTGTTCAAGTGACCAATACAATGTTTGCTAACCTTCAGTAAATTTACCACCTCTACTTCTTATATGTGAAGGCATTACTCCCCATGGGAAAGGCATATGAAACATATATAATTTCAGATTTATAACATTCAAATCATTCAACCATTTACTCATAGGATATAAGTGAAGCACATGAGTAAATGACAAACTACTCCAAAAAGATATAAGTGAAGATCAATGAGTAGTTAAATAATTATTTAGCTATGTGAAGACTCTCTCTCATTTAAGAATTTCAGATCTTGGTATTTTATTCAAACAGCAAGCAAATATAAAGAAAATAAAATGACACTCCAAGCAAAACACATATCATGTGGTGAATAAAAATATAGCCTTAAGTAAAGTAACCGATGAACGAAGACAAAAGAGGGGATGCCATCCGGGGCATCCCCAAGCTTAGGCTCTTGGTTGTCCTTGAATATTACCTTGGGTTGCCTTGGGCATCCCCAATCTTAGGATCTTGCCACTCCTTATTCCATAGTCCATCGAATCTTTACCCAAAACTTGAAAACTTCACAACACAAAACTTAACAGAAAACTCGTAAGCTACGTTAGTGAAAGAAAACAAAACATCCCTTCAAGTTACTGTATTGAACTCATTCTTTATTTATATTGGTGTTAAATCTACTGTATTCCAACTTCTCTATGGTTTATAAAGTATTTTACTAGCCATAGATTCATCGAAATAAGTAAACAACACACGAAAAACAGAATCTGTCAAAAACAGAACAGTCTGTAGTAATCTGTAACTAACGCAAACTTCTGGAACTCAAACAATTCTACCAAAATAGGACTTTCTAGATAATTTGATTATTGATCTTTTGCAATTGGAATCAGTATTTTATCACGTTCTGGTGATTTTAAACAATTGTTTTCGTGAACAGAAAGTTTCTGGAATTTTCAGCAGGATCAAATAACTATCATCCAAGAAGATCCTATAGGTCTTACTTGGCACAAACACTAATTAAAACATAAAACCACATCTAAACAGAAGCTAGATGGAATATTTATTACTAAACAGAACCAAAAAGCAAATAACTAAAATAGAAATTGGGTTGCCTCCCAACAAGCGTTAACGTTTAAAGCCCCTAGCTTGGCATGATGATTTCAATGATGCTCACAAAAGAGATAAGAATTGAAACATAAAGAGAGCATCATGAAGAATATGACTAGCACATTTAAGTCTAACCCACTTCCTATGCATAGGTATTTAGTGAGCAAACAACTTATGGGAACAATAATCAACTAGCATAGGAAGGCAATACAAGCATAACTTCAAAACTTCATATTATTGCAATTCCTACAAGCATATATTCCTCCCTCGTAATAATTTTTAGTAGCATCATGAATGAATTCAACCATATAACCAGAACATAAAGCATTCTTTTCATGATCTACTAGCATAGAATATTTATTACTCTCCACATAAGCAAATTTATTCTCATCAATAGTAGTGGGAGCAAACTCAACAAAACAACTATCATGTGATTGAAAATTAAGATCAAGATGACAACTTTCATGGTTATCATTATTCTTTATAGCATACGTGTCATCACAATAATCATCATAGATAGGAGGCATGCTTTCATCATAGTAAATTTGCTCATCAAAACTTGGGGGACAAAAAATATCATCTTCATCAAACATAGTTTCCCCAAGCTTGTGGCTTTGCATATCATTAGCATAATGGGTACTCAAAGAATTCATACTAAAAACTTTGCAATCATGCTCATCACTCACATATTTTATGCCAAGAATTCTATGTAATTCTTCTTCTAGTACTTGAGCACAATTTTCCTTCCCATCATTTTCACGAAAGACATTAAAAAGATGAAGCATATGAGGAACCATTTTTTTGTAGTTTTCTTTTATAGAATAAACTAGTGATAAAACAAGAAACTAAAAGATTCGATTGCAAGATCTAAAGATATACCTTCAAGCACTCACCTCCCCGGCAACGGCGCCAGAAGAGAGCTTAGTTGACGGGGTGTGAGTGCCACTTACCTAGCCTCCCCGGCAACGGCGCCAGAAAAGAGCTTGATGTGTACTACAAAACCTTCTTCTTGTAGACATTGTTGGGCCTCCAAGTGCAGAGGTTTGTAGGACAGTAGCAAATTTCCCTCAAGTGGAGGACCTAAGGTTTATCAATCCGTGGGAGGCGTAGGATGAAGATGGTCTCTCTCAAACAACCCTGCAACCAAATAACAAAGAGTCTCTTGTGTCCCCAACACACCCAATACAATGGTAAGTTGTATAGGTCCACTAGTTCGGCGAAGAGATGGTGATACAAGTGCAATATGGATGGTAGATATAGGTTTTTGTAATCAGAAAATATAAAAACAGCAAGGTAACTAATGATAAAAGTGAGTGTCGGTGTCAAAACCGGCGGATCTCGCGTAGGGGGTCCCGAACTGTGCGTCTAAGGCGGATGGTAACAGGAGGCGGGGGACACGATGTTTACCCAGGTTCGGGTCCTCTCGATGGAGGTAATACCGTACTTCCTGCTTGATTGATCTTGATGATATGAGTATTACAAGAGTTGATCTACCACGAGATCGTAGAGGCTAAACCCTAGAAGCTAGCCTATGGTATGATTGTTGTCGTCCTATGGACTAAACCCTCCGGTTTATATAGACATTGGAGGGGGCTAGGGTTACACAGAGTCGGTTACAAGGGAGGAGATCTACATATCCGTATTGCCAAGCTTGCCTTCCACGCCAAGGAGAGTCCCATCCGGACACGGGACGAAGTCTTCAATCTTGTATCTTCATAGTCCAACAGTCCGGCCAAAGGATATAGTCCGGCTGTCCGAGGACCCCCTAATCCAGGACTCCCTCAGTAGCCCCCGAACCAGGCTTCAATGGTGATGAGTCCGGCGCGCAGATTGTCTTCGGCATTGCAAGGCGGGTTCTTCTCCAAATTCTGAATGCCTGTTGAGTAGTGTCCGGCTTCCCATAAATGTTGCACTCCTTGGCTTCCGCGTCTAATAATGGTTATCTTCCATGTGTCGAGCGAATGCGAGAAGCCAGGGCATTTTTACATTTGCCACCCAAGCCATGCGAGTAAACCGTCTATTAAAGAGACGGGGATTCTCAGATCCAGATCACACCATCCTCCCACAGCGAGTATCCATCGGAGCGCGCCCGGAAAAAATCCATTCCAACATGGCCGGCCATCGAAGCTCCTCCTCTCGCTCCCGTAGCCCTAAGCCCGGTAATTGGAAGAAGTGTTCCGCCCCCCACAGCCAATTAGTAGAATTACAGACCCAGGGATTTCTCCCTCCAGCGTACAATGGCGGGGAGCAAGCGGAGAGCTTTCCCAACCCATCCAAGGGGGAGCGGGTATGCCTTGTCCCTTACTTATTAAGAGGGCTTGGATTTCAAATTCATCCGTTCCTCCGCGGGCGCCTGGAGTTCTACGGCCTCCAGCTGCATAATTTTACTCCCGCCTCCATATTACTCATCGCTGGCTATGTCGCCCTGCGAGCTATTTCTGGGCTGCGAAGCTCATTTTGAGCTATGGAAGAGGCTATTCTGCCTTGTACCCCGTACACAGGAGGGGTCAATATACCAAGTGGGCGGAGCCGAAATATGGCGCATCGCCGGGACCGGGTTCCTGTCCGGTACCCCGAAGAAGACATCCGAGGACTGGCCTTCGGAGTGGTTTTATATAGAGGACGCCCCCCTTTCGGACCCTATTCGGATGGGCCTTCCCGAGTTCGACATTACTCCCTTGAAGAAACGCCGCAGTTGGCGCCCTCGGAGCCCTCAGGAGGAAGATAACGGGGATGTCCTTTACCTGATGAGTCAGATACAGACGCTGGCCCAGTCAGGATTGACTGTAATTGAGGTTATGTCAATATGTATAATGCGGGGGGTACAACCACTTCAATATCGGGGGCAACCCATGTGGCACTTCAACGAGAAGACGATGCCACCCGCTGCGGTCGCAAGGGACCGGAATCAGTTGCTGCTCTAGCAAAAATCCTGTCCAATTTGTACAAAGGAGAGAAAGAGGAGTTCATCCGCATTAAGCCACGAGATGGATTCTCCATATAAACCCTCCAAGCTGGGTGAACTGTCACTTTTTACTCCCAACCTTCCCGCATTCTTCGTCATAAGTATTTACCTTGCCGTTCATGGCAGGAACTGCGAAAAGCTGTAAGGGAGGTCAACAGCCCGCCTCCACAATCGGAGGACCCCGACCGGGCCCTCGACCCCGGACTCGAAGAGGATCCGGACACATTTGTGGAGCCGATTGACAGGACATTCTATCAGTTGAGCTGCGATGATGCCATGGTGGCCATCATAGCCGATTATCCTGGACTACTCCCTGCATCGCATGTAAGTAAAACCGGAGTCCCAACTTCCAAGAAGGATCCCCTTTTCTGCACTTCACCTATCGCACACATATGGTGTCTTACAAGGAAGGCCCTCGGGACGCCATGCCGAACCCGCAGTGACTCACCAACAAGGGGCACCGAAGCCGGGTAGGCTTAAAAGGAAGGCGGTCAGGACTGAGACGCCGTCGCAGAGGAATGATACAGAACCCCGCTCTGTGGTTGTCGTCTTTAAAATATAATAACATCCATGTTTCCTAGTAGGAAAAACGCTCACCGGACTACATCCGGAGAGGTTGCCGGTCACGCCTCCACCAGTCGGGCTCCAGAGCCGGACATAGAGACGGACGCTAACATGGGGCGAACGCCGGATGTTCCTCCTACAGAGGATGCAGATAGGTTATCCGCTACAAATTCCAAAGTGGAGAGCGCTATGAATCACAAGCGTCACCGGGCCGTACTCTGTGACGCTTGTTTCTCCCAAGAGGCGTTCGATGCCTTCAACTCAGGAGACGCATACATCCGTGCGGCTCAAAATGGTCTTGCCAGAGCCACGGACCAGTATGTAAAGGATATACGTGTAAGAAAATTTGATAATTATGTATATCAGTAGCCCCTGAGACTTGAAACAGTTGACACAACTGATTTAAGGATCATTACTTATGCAGGTTCTTACGGAGAAGAATACCCAATTGTCTCAAGAGCTGGAAGAGTGCAAAGCCCAGCTACGGGCCGCAGTTGCCGCAATGAAGGAGTCCGAGAAGGCCCCCTCTGGTAACACTTGTCTCTATCAGAAAGAATGACATGTACCGGGTAGTATGCGGCATGCATGCAAATCTAACAATAGATTCTGCAGATGATCCCGGGGTTAATCCGGAGGTAGTACAAGTGGATGAGAAACATGCTAAACGACAGTTAAAGGCTGGCGAGCGCGTGCTTAAGCAGGTTAGGCGGGAGAAAAACTATCTCCAAGATGCCAATATCCGGCTGAGTGTTGAACTGAAAGATGTTCGGGCCCAACTTGCTGACTCCATAAAGGATAATAAGAGGCTTCGACGCGGCATTTTTAGTAAGTGCTTGAACGAACTTTTTATTGAGTTCGGCGAAGAAACCGGCTAACAGAGTTATATCTGTAGGTATGCTGACGGGCCGTCCCGCAGAGGAAATGCCCGAGTCTGCAGGTGATCTTCTGCCCGAGCTCTCACAACTGCACGAACAAGTTCGGTAGGTGATGCAGGGCATTGCCCAAGCCTTGTGGCCATCCGCCTCCCTGCCAGGAGGCATGGGGGAGCTTGTGGAGAAGCTCAAGGGAGCACGGCGGCGCTTCTGATTATGGAAGATATCAGCCTGCCGACAAGGTGCGAGGGAAGCCTGGGCCATGGTGAAGACGCGATATACCAAGGCTGACCCGAACCACATGGCCGAGGTCGGACCCGTGGGGCCCGATGGGAAAGAGATCCCCGTCAGTTTGGTGTATGACCAAGTAGAATTGGCCACAAAGTATTCCCAACAGGATTGTAGGCTAGACAGCCTGTTGGATGGTATAGAAGAAGAATTTAGTCAGTCTAATTGACTGTGTACTTCAAGTGACATGTATTGTCCCTAGCCGGACTGTAAATCATTTGTCATGGCGGACCTTTTCGCTTCAACCTCTGGACCCGACAGTCCGGAGTGTATCCAAATACCAGCTCAGTTATGAAAAAACCGGGGTACACGTGGAAACCAGGCGTAGGGGTCATAAGTGCTTGAACAGACAAGTACCCAACTAGCTATGTTATATTACATGGATAGTAAGAAACATCTTCCAGGGAGAATAGTTCCGTTAGGGGTTCCTTTCCCTGGGTACGTATGCCCTAATGTGCATGTCCGAGCTGCGAAAAGAGACGCAGAATATAAACATCTGGGGGCATGTATTACAATAAATAAGGATCATCTTTTGTTCACCGACCGAGTATTCCCTTAAGAATGCTAGCTTTTGGCTTCACCCAGTCTGAGGTACACATCCGGCTGACCCGGCAGTAACAATCGCAGAAGTGCTCCCCTTATGCCCTAGCCAAATTAACAGGAACGTAGGGCATAAACACAAGAGCCAGGCAACCCAGCTTGGCCAAAACTTAAGTCATATCGATGCATATAATGGCGAAAAAAGGTACATGTGGAAGAATAACACATGTGTGGGGCGTATAGCCCGGAAAATAGTTATATTAAGCTTCTGTATAAGAAGCCCCCAGGTATAATGAGCGCGGCTAGTGCGTCAAGATTGTGTAGTCAAGACACATTTTAGCCTTTGAAGGCCTTGAAGAAAAAAAGAAGGGAAGAAAGAGAGAAAGAAAGAAAAGATAGATAACGAATATATAAAAAATTGACAGAGGTAAGGAGACGAACACCGAGTCCGGCACTAGGCGTAGAACCTTCGGAGTCTGGCTGTGTTCCATGGGTTTGGCTCGAGTCGATTGTCCGATGCATCCCGCAGATGGTACACTCCACCGGTCAGAACTTGGTCAATAACGAAGGGACCTTCCATTTGGGCTTGAGCTTGTTCTTTTTCTTCTCTGGTAGGCGTAGAACGAGTTCGCCAACATTATAAGTTTTGGCCCGTACTTCTCTGCTTTGATACCTTCGAGCCTGTTGCTGATAGAATGCGGAACGGGCTTTTGCCACGTCACGCTCCTCCTCCAGGGCGTCCAAACTGTCCTGCCGATCAAGCTCGGCCTCTTTATCTTCGTACATGCGCACTCGAGGTGAGTCATGAATTATGTCGCAGGGCAGTACCGCCTCTGCGCCGTACACCATAAAAAACGGTGTGTATCCGGTAGTGTGATTCGGCGTGGTCCGCAGCCCCCATAGTACGGAGTTGAGCTCCTCTACCCAGTGCGTACCGGATTCCTTCAAGGATCGCAATAATCTGGGTTTAATGCCGCTCATGATAAGACCATTTGCTCGCTCGACTTGACCGTTAGTTTGCGGGTGATAGACAGAAGCATAATCGAGCTTGATGCCCATGTTGCTGCACCAAAGTTTTACCTCGTCGGCTGTAAAGTTCGAGCCGTTATCGGTGATGATGCTATGGGGGATGCCATAACGGTGTACAACCCCGGATATGAAGTCTATCACTGGTCCGGATTCGGCCGTTTTAACTGGTTTGGCTTCTATCCATTTGGTGAATTTGTCCACCATGACCAATAGGTATTTTTTTCTTATGGCTTCCCCCTTTAAGGCGTCCGACCATATCAAGCCCCCAGACCGCAAAGGGACAAATGATGGGGATTGTTTGGAGAGCGGTAGGCGGCATATGGCTTTGGTTTGCAAAAAGCTGGCAACCGACGCAACGTTGAACGAGGTCCTGTGCGTCTGCTCGGGCCGTCGGCCAGTAGAAACCTGTACGGAAGGCCTTGCTTACAAGGGCCCGGGCTGCGGCGTGGTGGACGCCAAGTCCGGCATGAATTTCTGCCAAAAGTTTCCGTCCTTCCTCTTCGGAGATGCACCTTTGAAGGACTCCGGTAGCGCTTTTCTTATAAAGCTCTCCCTCGTGGACCTTGTAGGCTTTAGACCGCCGCACAATGCAGCGCGCCTTGTTTGGGTCCTCGGGTAGTTCCTGCCGAGTTAGGTAGGCCAGGAATGGTTCTGTCCACGGGGCGATGACAACCATTATCACGTGGGTGGAAGGTGTTATTTCGGTGGCAGAGCTTCCGATTATGTCAGAGTGTTCGGTATCTGGTGTTGTGGCCGGGTCCGGACTATTGTTACCGGTCTCTCCTTCCCATACCACGGATGGCTTAAACAACCTTTCCAACAAGATATTAGGTGGGACAGGGTCGCGCTTAGCGCCGATGCGGGCGAGGATATCCGCCACCTGATTGTTTTCCCGGGCCACATGGTGGAATTCAAGCCCCTCGAACCGAGCTAACATTTTGAGGACGGCGTTGCGATAAGCCGCCATTTTTGGATCTTTGGCGTCGAAGTCTCTGTTTATTTGAGATATTGCGAGGTTCGAGTCCCCACGCACCTCCAGGCGTTGAATGCCCATGGAGACTGCCATCCGGAGACCATGCAACAGGGCCACATATTCTGCTGCGTTGTTGGAGTCTGTGTATAGTATTTGGAGTACGTATTGGACTGTAACTCCGGTGGGGGATGTCAGGACGACGCCAGCCCCCAGACCAGCCAACATTTTAGAGCCGTCAAAGTGCATAATCCAATTGGAGTACACGCCGTACTCTTTAGGGAGTTCGGCTTCTGTCCATTCGGCGACGAAATCAGCCAGTACTTGTGACTTAATGGCTCGCCGTGGTTTGTATATTATGTCGAACGGGAGGAGCTCGATAGCCCATTTAGCAATCCGGCCTGTGGCCTCGCGGTTGTTTATTATGTCATTGAGTGGTACTTCAGAGGCCACCGTGATTGAACACTCTTGAAAGTAGTGTCGTAGTTTCCGGGATGCCATGAAGACTGCGTATGCTATCTTTTGATAATGTGGGTACCGTGATTTGCATGGAGTGAGGACAGTGGATACATAGTATACCGGCTTTTGAAGCGGGAACTTATGTCCGTCCATCTCTCGTTCGACGACGAGCACTGCGCTTACAACTTGGTGTGTTGCCGCTATATATAGCAGCATTGGTTCGCCGATGTTAGGTGCGGCCAAGATTGGGTTTGTGGCCAAAACGGCTTTTATTTCTTCTAATCCGTCCGTGGCCGCATTCGTCCACTCAAAGTGTTCGGTGCGTCGAAGGAGGCGATAAAGAGGCCGTGCCTTTTCTCCTAATCGGGAGATGAAGCGGCTTAGGGCAGCAACGCATCCAGTTAGTTTCTGGATTTTCTCGATGTCTGTTGGGATGGCCAACTGTGACAGAGCTCGGATTTTAGCCGGATTTGCTTCGATTCCTCTGTTGGAGACGATGAAGCCTAAGAGATTTCTGGCGGGCACGCCGAAGACGCATTTTCCGGATTGAGCTTAATGTCGTATGTTCGGAGATTGTCGAACGTGAGCCTCAAGTCGTCTATTAAGGATTTGACGTGTCTGGTTTTAATGACCACATCGTCTATGTATGCCTCCACTGTTTTGCCAATCTGTGTCTCCAAGCATGTCCGAATCATGCGTTGATAGGTTGCACCGGCGTTTTTGAGCCCGAAAGGCATGGTGTTAAAACAGAAAGGGCCGTATGGAGTGATAAATGCCGTTGCGGCTTGATCGGACTCCGCCATCTTAATTTGATGGTATCCGGAGTATGCGTCGAGGAAACACAATGAGTCGTGTCCTGCGGTAGCGTCGATAATTTGATTGATGCGAGGGAGGGGGAAGGGATCCTTTGGGCAAGCCTTGTTAAGGTCCTTGAAGTCGACACATAGGCGCCAGGATTTGTCCTTCTTTGGTACCATCACCAGGTTTGCTTGCCAGTACGGATGTTTTATTTCTCGGATGAATCCGGCCTCCAGTAACTTGGCTAGCTCTTCTCCCATGGCTTGCCGCTCAGGTTCAGAGAAACGCCAAAGAGTCTGCTTGACCGGCTTAAACCCCTTTAGAATGTTAAGGCCATGCTCGGCCAGCCTGCGTGGGATTCCTGGCATGTCTGAAGGATGCCAGGCGAAGATGTCCCAATTTTCGCGCAAGAACTCCCGTAGTGCGGCGTCTACTGTGGGGTTTAACTGTGCCCCGATGGATTGTAGGGTCCATTGGATGGACTTGGAATTTGACTATTTCATCCGCTGGTTTAAAAGAGGTGGACTTGGATCTTTTGTCAAGTATCACGTCATCTCTGTCCACTGTGGAGCGCAGCGCAGTTAATTCCTCGTCTGCGAGGGCTTCGGATAACGCCTCGAGGGCCAGTGCGGCTGTTTTATTTTTGGCGCGGAGTGCTATGTACGGATCACTAGTTAGAGTGATGATTCCATTGGTCCCGGGCATTTTGAGCTTCATGTACCTGTAATGGGGTATAGCTTGGAAGATCGTGAATGCCTCCCGCCCTAGAAGGGCGTGGTATCCGCTATTGAACGGGGCCACTTGGAACGTGATTTCTTCGGACCTATAATTCTCTGGCGTGTCGAATACCACATCTAGTGTGATTTTCCCAGCACATCGTGCCTCCCGACAGGGGATGATTCCTCTGAAGGTCGTGCTGCTTTGCTCAATGCGGCTTCTGTCTATTTCCACTTTTCGAAGAGTCTCCTCATAGATGAGGTTCAATCCGCTGCCACCGTCCATGAGCACTTTAGTAAGTTGGAAGCCATCCACAATTGGACTAAGGACCAAAGCGGCTGGTGCTCGGGCTGTTCGGAATTTAGGTTCGTCACTGGCATTGAAGGTGATAGCCGTATCGCTCCATGGATTTATTGCTGCCACGTGGCAGACTTCGGCAAGGCTATGGAGTGCTCGCTTACGCCTATTATTTGAGGCGATGGTCTCGAAGGCTGTCAATACTGTATTGTTGTTCTCCACGGGATGGTGCTCTGCGGTATTGTTGATGAGGAGATCCTCACCGCTCTTGGCCACCTGCCGGAGTACCCAACATGCTCTAAGGCTATGTGTTGGCATGGTATCTGCTGTACTGTGAATTTTGCATGGCCCATTAAGCCATCCCTCCAATACGGTTCCACGCCCTGTAGTGGGCTTTTGTTTCTTTGTAACTGGATCAGGTGACTTACGAGAGTATACCCTTTTAGTTCGGACGAGGGGTTTAGTGAGGGCCGGAGGATCCCAGAATTTTGTTTGGGTTTTCCAGGTGCTTTCCATCGCACAGTACTTCCGTACTATGGCCGCCAAGTCAGCGAAGTGTGCTATGTCACGGCGACTTATGGCGTTGAGGATCCCCTGTCCGTGCAATTTTTGCAAAAGGATGAAATTGTGTCTTCCTCGCGACAGTCCTTAACCTTGCTCATTACAAGGAGGAATCTGGCCCAGTAGTGGTGTACTGTCTCTTGGGGCTCTTGTCTAATGTGGGAAAGATCACTTATCTGGGTGGGTGGGTAGATTTAGGTCCGAACCCTGACCCGATCTGAGACCCAGGGGCGGAGGAGTTTCCGATCTTGGAAGCTCGGGCTCCGGGATGTTGCCCGCTAGGTCTGGCCCGCTGTCTGATTCTAGGTTCAAGGCTTGGGCCATGTCCTCCCGTAGACGGGTATCCGGCTCGGAGAGCTCAGGAATCTGGACATAGTTCATCCTCAAGATGGAGGAAGAATTGCTTAGTTGCTCCTCCACCACCGCTATCTGATGGGTGACCGGCGGAGAGTTAATCTCCCTTTCGTCGGGTTTAAGCCCAATCCGATCATAGTCCGTAGCGACTCCCAAAGCGGCCATGCGATCCAAGAGCTCGTTCAAGGAGGAGAGCTCCATTGGATCCATCCGCTCGGCGAGTCCCGAGCCAATGCGGAGGCGGTTTTCAATGACCCGAGAGGTCATTGTCGGCGCGGCGGCCGAACTGGCGGTCATGATGAAGTCGCCTAATCGGAGAGTTTGGCCTACAGCCAGGGCTCCCCCGGAAGTGATGTTGTCCTTGACAACAAGACGAGCCATCAAGCCTTACGATGACGACACAGTGGAGCTCTCAATGAAAGCACCAATGTCGGTGTGAAAACCGGCGGATCTCGGGTAGGGGGTCCCGAACTATGCGTCTAAGGCAGATGGTAACAGGAGGCGGGGGACACGATGTTTACCCAGGTTCGGGCCCTCTCGATGGAGGTAATACCCTACTTCCTGCTTGATTGATCTTGATGATATGAGTATTACAAGAGTTGATCTACCACGAGATCGTAGAGGCTAAACCCTAGAATCTAGCCTATGGTATGATTGTTGTCGTCCTACGGACTAAACCCTCTGGTTTATATAGACACCGGAGGGGGCTAGGGTTACACAGAGTCGGTTACAAGGGAGGAGATCTACATATCCGTATTGCCAAGCTTGCCTTCCACGCCAAGGAGAGTCCCATCCGGACACGGGACAAAGTCTTCAATCTTGTATCTTCATAGTCCAACAGTCCGGCCAAAGGATATAGTCCGGCTGTCCGAGGACCCCCTAATCCAGGACTCCCTCAGTGAGCATAAACAGTATTGCAATGCTAGGAAACAAGGCCTAGGATTCATACTTTCACTAGTGCAAGTTCTCTCAACAATAATAACATAATTGGATCATATAACTATCCCTCAACATGCAACAAAGAGTCACTCCAAAGTCACTAATAGCGGAGAACAAACAAAGAGATTATGCTAGGGTACGAAACCACCTCAAAGTTATTCTTTCCGATCAATCCATTGGGCTATTCCTATAAGTTTCACAAACAGCCCTAGAGTTCGTAGTAAAATAACACCTTAAGACATACATCAACCAAAACCCTAATGTCACCTAGATACTCCAATGTCACCTCAAGTATCCGTGGGTATGATTATACGATATGCATCACACAATCTCAGATTCATCTATTCAACCAACACATAGAACCTCAAAGAGTGCCCCAAAGTTTCTACCGGAGAGTCAAGACGAAAACGTGTGCCAACCCCTATGCATAGGTTCATGGGCGAAACCCGCAAGTTGATCACCAAAACATACATCTAGTGAATCAATAGTATAACCCATTGTCACCAGGGTTATCCCATGCAAGACATACATCAAGTGTTCTCAAATCATTAAAGACTCAATCCGATAAGATAACTTCAAAGGGAAAACTCAATCCATTACAAGAGAGTAGAGGGGGAGAAACATCATAAGATCCAACTATAATAACAAAGCTCGCGATACATCAAGATCGTGCCAAATCAAGAACACGAGAGAGAGAGAGAGATCAAACACATAGCTACCGGTACATACCCTCAGCCCCGAGGGTGAACTACTCCCTCCTCATCATGGAGATCGCCGGGATGATGAAGATGGCCACCGATGAGGGATCCCACCTCCGGCAGGGTGCCGGAATAGGGTCCCGATTGGTTTTTGGTGGCTACAGAGGCTTGCGGCGGCGGAACTCCCGATCTATTCTGTTCCCCGATTGTTTTAGGATATATGGAGGTATATAGGCGAAAGAAGTCGGTAAGGGGAGCCACGAGGGGCCCACGAGGGTGGAGGGCGCGCCCAGGGGGGTGGGCGCGCCCCCTGCCTCGTGCTCTCCTCGTTGATCCCCTGACGTGCACTCCAAGTCTCCCGTATTGCTTTCTTTCCAAAAATAACTTTTCCAAAGGTTTCATTCCGTTTGGACTCCATTTGATATTCCTTTTCTGTGAAACACTGAAACAAGGGAAAAAACAGAAACTGGCACTGGGCTCTGGGTCAATAGGTTAGTCCCAAAAGTAATATAAAAGTGCATAGTAAAGCCCATTAAACATCCAAAATGGATAATATAATAGCAAGAATACTTCATAAATTATAGATACCTTGGAGACGTATCATCCCCAAAGGTGGGGCGTTCCCTACCGAAACCATCATGCTTGTTGTGAGAAGGTCTAGTTTGTGAGAAGCATATACCCAAACCTGCCCCAAATGGGACAAAAAATTACCACGGCATGTTGATGCCGCTCCATGATAGCATGCCAAGTTTCATGAATTTCAGACAAGTTTTGGATTTACTAGAATTTAAAAACCAGACATCTCAATGTTTTGCCGGCAATCAACGGTGCCCTGGTGTTTGAAATTCATTCCCATTTCTTGCATGGGACCTAAGCATGCACCCAAGGATAAAGATTTGATTTTTCAACCAATTTATATGCACTGGAGCATGTGCATGTAGTTCAAATTTGAATTATGCACATAAATGCATTGAAAACTCAGTTAATGCATAAAAATGTCCAAATGAACCCCGAAAAATCATAAAAAATAACACAACACTCCTGTTGTTCTATGTTGACACGAGAAAAATTTTGAAAGCAATAAGAGGCAATGGATATCGTTTCGTCCCCAAAGGTGGGGCGTTCCCTACCGAAACCTTCATGCTTGTTGTGAGAAGCTCTGGTTTGTGAGAAGCATATACCCAAAGCTGCCCCAAATGGCACAAAAAATTTACCACGGCATATTGATGCCGCTCCATGATAGCATGCCAAGTTTCATGAATTTCAGACGAGTTTTGGATTTACTAGAATTTAAAAACCAGGCATCTAAATGTTTTGCCGGCAATCAACGCTGCCCTCGTGTTTGAAATTCATTCCCATTTCTTGCATGGGACCTAAGCATGCACCCAAGGACAAAGATTTTATTATTCAACCAATTTATATGCACTGGAGCATGTGCATGTAGTTCAAATTTGAATTATGCACATAAATGCATTGAAAACTCAGTTAATGCATAAAAATGTCCAACCGAACCCCAAAAAATAACACAACGCTCCTGTTGTTCTATGTTGACACGAGAAACATTTTGAAAGCAATAAGAGGTAATGGATATCGTTACGTCCCCAAAGGTGGGGTGTTCCCTACCGAAACCTTCATGCTCGTTGTGAGAAGCTCTGGTTTTTGAGAAGCATATACCCAAACCTGCACCAAATGGGACAAAAAAATTTACTACGGCATGTTGATGCCACTCCATGATAGCATACCAAGTTTCATGAATTTCAGACGAGTTTTGGATTTACTAGAATTGAAAAACCAAGCATCTCAATGTTTTCTCCGCCCTAGTGTTTGAAATTCATTCCCATTTCTTGCATGGGACCTAAGAATGCACCAAAGGACAAAGATTTGATTTTTCAAACAATTTATATGCACTGGAGCATGTGCATGTAGTTCAAATTTGAATGTGGACATAAATGCATTGAAAACTCAGTTAATGCATAAAAATGTCCAAACGAACCCTGAAAATCACAAAAAATAACACAACACTCTTGTTGTTCTATGTTGACACGAGAAACTTTTGAAAGCAATAAGAGGCAATGGATATCGTTTCGTTCCCAAAGGTGGGGCGTTCCCTACCGAAACCATCATTCTTGTGGTGAGAAGCTCTGGTTTGTGAGAAGCATATACCCAAACCTGCCCCAAATGGGACAAAAAATTACCACGGCATGTTGATGCCGCTCCATGATAGCATGCCAAGTTTCATGAATTTCGGACGAGTTTTGGATTTACTAGAATTTAAAAACCAGGCATCTCAATGTTTTGCCGGCAATCAACGGTGCCCTGGTGTTTGAAATTCATTCCCATTTCTTGCATGGGACCTAAGCATGCACCCAAGGACAAATATTTGATGTTTTAACCTATTTGTATGCACTGGAGCATGTGCATGTAGTTCAAATTTGAATTATGCACATAAATGCATTGAAGACTCACTTAATGCATAAAAATGTCCAAACGAACCTTGAATAATTCCAATTCTTTTATGACACACGTATAGTTGCATGATCACTGCAGATAAAAGGTCTAGCAATTCAAACACCATCCATGGCCGCTGTGACCCCATTATGTAATTCAAATCAAGACGAAAAATAAAGTAGATCCCACACAGTTTATTATGACCAACCGTGTGAGATGCAGCACAAAATATCTTGGAGCATCGTCGGAGTATAGTATGCATACGGCTTACGCGCGAAGGTGCGACGGCTACAGTCCACAGCCCGCTCTGAATAAGGGGCCGTGTATGATGACACTTCGCGCGCTAGTTTTTTGGCTGAAGCGATTCCAAATTTTCGGCTTCCGTGGAAATATCTACCTCCCCGCCCCCTCCCCCTTACCAAAAGCCACATTTCCCCTGTTTCTGCCTTCCTTTCCAAGTTGAAACCTTCACTCCTTGCTTGCAGCACTGCTGCCTCCTCGCTAGCGACCCTCCTTCACGCTGCTCGGCCTCGCCTATCCAGGCAAGTAATTCACACCCGACCCCCATCCTCCTCCTCCTTCCACATCCCACATGCCCCGACCGCCGGCGCGAGCGCGACACCTTCCACCCAAATCACCGACCCCTCCACCAAATAAGCGCCGGCCTAAGTCATGGTGCACGCAGTATAGCCAGGACCTCAAGGAGCATTTGGTAGCGGAGAAGCAAGTCGCGGCCGCATGCACGGATGAGGTCGCGATGGCTGCCATTCGTGCCGACCCCAGATCTTGGAGGAGCACCTCGCCGTCGAGGCCACCGTTGACGCCTCGCGTGCCGACGCCGCGACGCGGTTGGCTTCTTTAAACGACAGTTCATGGCGCTTTCTCGAGGCCACCGTCGGTGCCTTCGACGAAGACTATGAGGTGTTTTCTCAGCATGCACGTCCTTACCTCATCTCGAGAGCCACCAGGTTGGTGCCCGAACCGGCTGAGACAACTCACCAATACAACGAGGGCACCCACGATGCGGAGGCCTCGCCCTCTTCCATGTCCAAAGAGCCAATCGTCATCGATATCTACGACAATGAGGAGTAGCTTGTCTTATTAGCTCACTATAAGGACCCATATTCAGTTTGCTAGCTACTGCCTTTCCTTAACAAATTCTAGTGAATTGTGCTATCTACTTTTACCATGCAATCTTCTACTATAATGTATATGTTCTATATGTCGTGCAATGTGGTGTTCAATTAACTGCTTGGTTCAGTTCTGCAAATGTGATGTTCAATTCTTCAGGGTGCAATATTTCCAAGTTGTTAAGCATGCTTGGTTTGGTTAACTGTCTGATGTTCTATTAGGAGTATGTTATATTGTTCAACTGGTGTTTAGTTAACTCCTTGGTTCATTTGTTGTGCCTTGGTTCACTTGTTGGGGTGTTTAGTTAACTGCTTGGTTCAATTCTGCAATGCGATGTTCAATTGTTGTGGCTGCATTCTGTTATTGTATACCATGTGAGGAATAAAACAAATTTGGCTGTACTAAATACATGAGAAACAAATACAATTGCTATATTTCCAAGTTGTTAAGCATGCTTGGTTTGGTTAACTATCTGGTCTTCTATTAGGAGTATGTTATATTGTGCAATGTGGTGCTCAGTTAACGTTTGGTTCATTTGTTGTGGTGTTTAGTTAATTGCTTGGTTCAAATCTGCAATGCGATGTTCAATTGTTGTGGCTGCATTCTATTATTGTATACCATGTGAGGAATAAATTGAATTTGGTTGTACTAAATACATGAGAAACAAATACAATTGCTATATTTCCAAGTTGTTAAGCATGCTTGGTTTGGTTAACTGTCTGATCTTCTATTAGGAGTATGTTATATTGTGCAATGTGGTGCTCAGTTAACGTTTGGTTCATTTGTTGTGGTGTTTAGTTAATTGCTTGGTTCAATTCTGCAATGCGATGTTCAATTGATGTGGCTGCATTATGCTATTGTATACCATGTGAGGAATAAATCGAATTTGGCTGCACTTAATACATGAGAAACATATACAAGTGCTATATTTCCTAGTTCTTAATCATGCTTGGTTCGGATAAATGGGTTTTCCATGTGGCTTGAATTAATCTGATGAATCTGCAATGTGCTTATTTTTCATCAACATATTGTAATGATAGCATGCGAACCCTTACTTAACCTGATGAGTAACTACCTTATATGTGTTGTAGGAAAACAATGGGAAGCACTGAGGTTTACAAGATGTTACTAACTATTATACCTTGCCTTTTTTATTCCTTTGCCCCGTTTCCAATATAGAGAAGATATTTATGCACATCCTTGTTTTCAGGGTTCACTGATGATTACCTCTCAAACCACCTCTGTGGTCAGGAGGCGAGGAAAGTTTTCATACAACACCCACGGTTCAATATTGAAGTGTTCCTGAAGAGGTCGAAGGATGGACGGTCAATCATCCAAAGGCAATGGCCTAAAGTTGCAAAGACCTTCAACATGAATGAAGGCTCAATATTCGCCTTCCGCTTCAGCAGTTTTCCAGATGAGATGCATCTCTCTATGTACCGTCTATGATGCTAATTTCAAAAGGTTCTAGATGTTGCATGTGAAACTTGCTGCTCGTGTAGTTGTGTAATGGGGCAGCTGAGTGCTCAAGCTATATCATGTTGTACTCCGATGTATTTCAATTATGAAATCGTGCTTCCTTAATATGGAAATGGAATATATTATGTGCTTAATATGAATGTCAATTAGATTAGTAAATGGATTATTAATAATAGGGCAATTAGCCCTCTAATTGGCCAATTAGCTTGCTAATTGGGTTTTCCTATTGCAAACGGTTAATGAGAAAACACCGTGGGGGATGACCTCAGGCAACGCACACAGTTTCTAGGAATAAACCGTGTTGGATCAATGAACAATCACACACGACATTCTCTTCAAAACTGTTTGCGTTACGCCACCTTGCGCAAACGTTTTCCTTGTAGTGAATGTGTGGGATGTTTATACGAACGGAAAAATTTAGTGGTGACTGACTGTGTGGGATGTACTTACGACCGAAAATGATTTCACCTGTATAATTGTATTTTTTTGAGCACTACTGTACGTATTTCTGTATTTGAGTACTCGCTGGTCGCGCACGACCTCATTTTGCCGAGCGTGTGTGCCAGGAGGGCATATCCCCAACGGTTTCTGGGTCGTGTGGGAAGGCCCCCCCTGTCGCCCACACTCACTTGGACGGTTCCGAATGCCGTCACAGAAAGGGGTTAAAAACCGTTTGTTTAGGACCGACACGAACCAGTGTCAGTATGTATTATTTCCAATAAGTCATTAGCTCACTCAAATTGTTCCGGATAACGGAGTTTTAGGCATCTTTCCCATGAGGCATGGTTCACAAGTATCAAATGATTCATAATCAAGTGATTCCAAAAGTCCGTCTGTATGGAGTTTCTTCATGCGCTTTATACCAATATGACCTAAACGGCAGTGCCACAAGTATGTTGCACTATCATTATCAACTTTGTATCTTTTGGCATCAATATTATGAATATGTGTATCACTACTATCGAGATTCAGCAACAATAGACCACTCTTCAAGGGTGCATGACCATAAAAGATATTACTCATATAAATAGAACAACCATTATTCTCTGATTTAAATGAATAACCGTCTCGCACTAAACATGATCCAGATATAATGTTCGTGCTTAACGTTGGGACCAAATAACAATTATGCAAGTCTAAAACTAACCCCGAAGGTTGATGTAGAGGTAGCGTGCCGACGGCGATCACATCGACCTTGGAACCATTCCCGACGTGCATCGTCACCTCGTCCTTAGCCAATCTTTGTTTAATCTGTTGCTCCTGTTTCGAGTTACAAATATGAGCAACCGAACCAGTATCAAATACCCAGGTGCTACTACGAGCATTAGTAAGGTACACATCAATAACATGTATATCAAATATACCTTTGTTCACATTGCCATCCTTCTTATCCGCCAAGTATTTGGGGCAGTTCTGCTTCTAGTGACCAGTCCCTTTGTAGTAGAAGCACTCGGTTTTAGGCTTGGGTCCAGCTTTGGGCTTCTTCCCGGGAGTAGCAACTTGCTCGCCATTCTTCTTGAAGTTCCGTTTCTTTCCCTTGCCCTTTTCTTGAAACTAGTGGTCTTGTTAACCATCAACACTTTATGCTCCTTCTTGATTTCTACCTCCGCGGCTTTAAGCATTGCGAAGAGCTCGGGAATTGTTTTGTTCATCCCTTGCATATTATAGTTCATCATGAAGCCTTTGTAGCTTGGTGGCAGTGATTGAAGAACTCTGTCAATGACACAATCAACTGGAAGATCAAATCCCAGCTGAGTCAAGTGATTATAATACCCAGAAATTTTGAGTATGTGTTGACTGACAGTACTGTTCACCATGACGGTAGTCAAATTCAATTCAACTAAAGTAGGAGAAACAGACACCCGCCGTCGGTTCAACAAACCCTGGGTCCGTTGCCCAAACTGTTCACAGGCCTGAGGACATGATTATAGCACCAAGATCAGACCAAGCACAAGAGATCAGCCCTTTGAGGGATCAAAAGTGCGGATCAAGAAGACTAAGACAAACTAGAGAAGCAAGATATCACTAAGGATAGAACATCCCTTGCCGGGCAGGCGAGCCTAGCAAGGTTGGGATTGCCCTAGAAGAAAGCCTCCGGATCATCCCGGCAGGCCTGCCGGGGCTCGCGGAAGCAAACCACCCCACCGCACCACCTCACAGCAACGCACGTCGTCAATCAGTGCGGTGTCAAGCTCCTAAGTGACTAGGTGGCTGCCCCTGCCACATGGCAGCCACTTCCTACATAAAATACCTCCAAATGACACCCGTCCTGAGACGTGTCAAGCAAGCAGACGCGAAGCTGGCAAAATAGCCCGGCAGGGCCTGCCGGGCAAGCCGTGATGTGACACTGAGTGGCGCATTTAATGCGCTCTGTCAGCCCGCGGAGTTAGGTATGATAGCACTGTTTGCTATCTAATCAGTATGCAAAGACTGATTTTCCACTATGGTGAACCCTTAATCTATAAAAGGAGGCCCATGGCAATCGAGAGAGGATTCGGACCTCCACACATTAATATGCGTGTAGCCACTGTCACCCCGAGGCAACCTTGTCGGGCAAGAGCGTTGCGTTTCTCCACCATTCTCCACCATTAATCCACCAAAGCAGGAGTAGGGTTTTATGCCTCGCGGCGGCCCGAACCTGGGTAAAACTGCCTGTGAGATCTCTGTCGCGCTGTGTTACGCTTCTCCGCTCTTTGTGCAACATGCCCATCCCCCCGCTGAACCAAAAGGGGCTCATGGCCCCATAGGTGGTCGTGGTTTCCCACGACATCTTTGGCGCACTAGGTAGGGGGGTCATTTGCGCGAACCCGAGAGCATGAGCAGCGCGTCATCTTCATCGCCATCTTCATCAACAATGGTGCCCAAGAAGAAGTTCAGTGCTGCGGCTTACCCATCCACCTCGAAGGCCCTGCTGCCCATGACCGCCGACGCTGCGGGGGATGTGGGGGCGCCTGAGGATGCGGTCAGCATAGGCGCAGTTGTCACCACCACCCCCGCGGTCGAAGCAGGAGCGGGAGGCACCGGAGAAGGACGTCACCAATGGCATCCCGGCGACCACGCTCCACAAGGTATGGGTAGAGAGATTATTCCTTTTGTCCCTCCCGGCCTGGCCGAGGGGCATAGCCACGGCGGTGACGTTCGTCCCGAGGCGAATCAAAATCCTATGGTCGCCCCCACCATGGGCGCGGTCGCAGGACATGCACCACCCCAGAGCAGACTGGCCCGACCAATGCTCCGAACGGAGTCATTGGCCCCCATGCGCCATCACCTCATCACCACGCCATCCCAGCAACTGGCTCCCGACAATAGATGCCCGACGCAGCCACCGCTGGCACCGTCAGGAGCCGGGCGACGCTGCGGTCTACCTCATCATCACCAATGCCAAGCACTGCTTCGGAGGCCATGGCATGGGCCCAGCTACTGCTGAGGTTTCCGCCGGCAGCTGATCAGATGGATGAATGGAGAGCCACCATCCAGATTCTGATTGGCTTTGCCGAGGCTGGGGACTCACAGCGAGCTGGCCGCCATGGCCTCCCCAGGCGACGATGGCGGCCCACGCTGCTAGCTGCACGGAAGGAGCCACCCCCATGATGCAGTCCCCTCCGTAGCAACCAGCACGAGGGACAGGAGACCAAGAGCTTGATGACGTCTCGATGGCTTCGTCCGATCCTCGAACACGTCAAGGCCGATGGAGAGCCACGGAGGATAGGCAGGCAGAGGGCGCGCGCGTCACCATCGAGCGACGCCGCGATGGCCACCACCTGTCCAATGGGCACGGTGGCCTCAGCGTCGACGAGCCTGCACCCGGCAGAGGCGGGTACTTGCCTTTCGAGGCTGGGTGTCCTGCCTTCACCTGTGAGCTGCAGCAAGTCTGTTGGCCGTCCGCTCGCACATTCAAGCCGCAGATTCCAAAGAAGTATGATGGAATATTGAACCCGCCAGAGTTCTTGAGCATCTACACCATCGTTGTTCAAGCTGCCGGGGGAAGATATGAGAAGGTTTTCACCAACTACTTCCCTTAGGCGCTCAAGCCAAATGTGAGGTATTGGTTGATGCATCTGCCCGAGAACTCCATCTCGACCTGGGCTGACCTGTGCCATGAGTTCATTGGCGCCTTTACGGGCGGCCACCAAGAACCAAGACGGCCCAGCGATTTGTAGCTTCTCCCCTAGAAGGAAGGGGAGACTTTGCCAAAGTACATGCAGAGATTTAGCCGAGTTCACAGGAATATCCCAGATATCCACCCGACAGCTATGATAGCTGCGTACTAGTCCAACGTGTGCAACCGTCGGATACATTCCAAGATGAACGTCGATTTCCCAAGACTGTGAAGGAACTTTACACCTTGGTGGACAAGTGTGATCAGGTGGAGGAGGGGAGGAAACTCCCTGGAGAAGAAGATGGTGTTGACATCAACTCAGAAGATGACGACGAGGCCACCAGTCAGAAGAAGAAGAGCAAGAAGCACAACAAGAAGCGCAAGGATAAAGCAGTACTGGCCGTCGAGGGATCGGGCACGCCTAGTACCGGCAAGAAGGCTAAGGCCGAAGCCCCCGGCAAGGAAGTTGCCGCGTGCACTGACTGCCGGGAGGCCGCGGCTGCCGAGAAGGCTGGAAAAGGCAATGGGCCGTATTGCAAGATTCATCGGACAAAGGGCCACAATCTCCAGGAATGTCATCAGGTTGAGTAGCTCATCAAGAAGCAGAGGGCTGAATATGAGAAGCGTGATAAGGAAAAGAGTCAGAATGGCGCTGGCAGGAAGGCCCGGAGTGGTGACGCAAATCGCCCTGTCAAGGCTCTTCGGAACCAAGGAAAACCCGCCAGGGGTCGAGAGAAGGAAGATTGCAACTATGGAAGTGATGGAGGGGATGAGAGGAAACTAGCGAGCAGGAATTCCAGAAGGCGACTGACGCCCTGTGCATTGAAGGGGGTGCATCTCTGCACTCCTCTCACCACCAACTTAAACGGTGGGCGCATGAAGTCAATGCCATGGAGCCAGCGGCAGAATCTCGGAAGCCGCTCAAGTGTTCACGCACGCCCATCATATTTGATGAAGAGGACCATCCTGACCGCACCACCGCGGTAGGATGCTTGTTGTTCATGGTTTCACCAACAATCCGTAACCTCAAAGTCACAAAGATGTTAATTGACGGCGGGGCCGGATTGAATCTGATTTCCCAAAGGTTATCAGCAAACTTCAAATAGCAGAGGAAGAGCTCAAAGTCAGGGGCACGTTTCAAGGAATCAACCCTGGTAGGAGTCGTCCTAAGGGAAAGATCACATTGCCAGTGACATTCAGAGGGGAGTTGAACTACCGGACAGAGAAGGTTGTGTTCGATGTGGTCAACCTCCCCCTGCCGTACAATGGAATTCTTGGACGCCCAGCTCTGGCAAAATTCATGGTGGCATCCCACTATGCCTACAACACCTTGAAGATGCCAAGACCAGTGGAGTCATTTCCAGTCTGTCAGACAAGAAGGACGCAATTATTTGCGTGGATAAGATGTACCGGGACGTTGTCGTGGCAGAGGCCGCGAAAGCCACGGTTCCCGCCATGGAAATCAAAGGAAGAAGAAGGCTAGCAGGGACACCAACAAGGAATCTGGGAAGCATGCCTCTTCGAAGTATGATGCGCCTGTTGCTGACTTGCTAGAGAGTTCCAACAGCAAGAGATCCAAGGCTGCTACACCTCATGTGAAAAAGGTCCTGGCAGGGCAGGCTGGCACTGATGGTACCTTTACTATCAGTGACACCCTTGATTACAAATAGGAAGCGCGCTTGTTGCCTTCCTGCGGACGAATATCGATGTGTTTGCTTGGTAACCATCTGATATCCCCGGTGTTCCTAGGGAGGTAATTGAGCACCACCTTGCTGTCTGCCCGCATGCCCGACCCGTCAAGCAGAAGGTCTGAAAGCAAGCTTTGGAGCGGCAGCAATTCATTGCAGAAGAGATCAAGAAACTTGAGGCAGCTGGTTTGGTCAGAGGAGTACTGCATCCAACATGGTTAGCAAACCCAGTGGTCATAGCAAAGCTAGCGGGAAATGGAGGCTTTGCATAAATTTCACAGATCTCAACAAGCGAAAGACCCGGTTCCCTTGCCGCGCATCGACCAGATGGTGGATTCTACTGCAGGATGTGATTTCCTCTCTTTTCTGGATGCATACTCTGGGTACCATCAGATCTTTATGTCCAAGGAAGAAGAAGAGAAGACTTCATTCATCACCCCATGTCGCACTGATACGTCTCCGTCGTATCTACTTTGCCAAACACTTTTGCCCTTGTTTTGGACTCTAACTTGCATGATTTGAATGGAACTAACCCGGACTGATGCTGTTTTCAGCAGAATTGCCATGGTGTTATCTTTGTGCAGAAACAAAAGTTCTCGGAATGACCTGAAACTTCACGGAGATTATTTTTGGAAATAATAAAAACTGTTGGCGAAAGAATCGAGGCCAGGGGGGCCGCACCCTTTCCATGAGGGTGGGGGGCGCGCCCCCTGCCTCGTGGGCCCCCTGGAGCTCCACCGACCTCAACTCCAACTCCATATATTCGTGTTGGGGGAGAAAAAACCAGAGAGAAAGATTCATCGCGTTTTACGATACAGAGCCGCCGCCAAGCCCTAAAGTCTCTCGGGAGGGCTGATCTGGAGTCCGTTCGGGGCTCCGGAGAGGGGAATCCGTCGCCATCGTCATCATCAACCATCCTCCATCACCAATTTCATGATGCTCACCGCCGTGCATGAGTAATTCCATCGTAGGCTTGCTGGACGGTGATGGGTTGGATGAGATTTATCATGTAATCGAGTTAGTTTTGTTAGGGTTTGATCCCTAGTATCCACTATGTTCTGAGATTGATGTTGCTATGACTTTGCTATGCTTAATGCTTGTCAATAGGGCCCGAGTGCCATGATTTCAGATCTGAACCTATTATGTTTTCATGGATATATGTGAGTTCTTGATCCTATCTTGCAAGTCTATAGTCACCTACTATGCGTTATGATCCGGCAACCCCAAAGTGACAATAATCGGGACCACTCCCGGTGATGACCGTAGTTTGAGGAGTTCATGTATTCACTATGTGTTAATGCTTTGGTCCGGTACTCTATTAAAAGGAGGCCTTAATATCCCTTAGTTTCTGTTAGGACCCCGCTGCCACGGGAGGGTAGGACAAAAGATGGCATGCAAGTTCTTTTCCATAAGCACGTATGACTATATTCAGAATACATGCCTACATTACATTGATGAATTGGAGCTAGTTCTGTGTCACCCTATGTTATGACTGTTACATGATGAACCGCATCCGGCATAATTCTCCATCACCGATCCAATGCCTACGAGCTTTTCACATATTGTTCTCCGCTTATTTACTTTTCCGTTGCTACTGTTACAATTACTACAAAACCCAAAAATATTACTTTTGCTGCCGTTACCGTTACTTCCATACTACTTTGCTATTAAATACTTTGCTGCAGATATTAAGTTATTCAGGTGTGGCTGAATTGACAACTTAGTTGCTAATACTTGAGAATATTCTTTGGCTCCCCTTGTGTTGAATCAATAAATTTGGGTTGAATACTCAACCCTCAAAAACGGTTGCGATCCCCTATACTTGTGGGTTATCAGGCACATACTGCTTCATGTGCATGCCTTTAGTGTGGAAGAGTGCCGGATCCACTTTTGCAAGAGCAGTCCAGATTGGTTTTGAATCACAGTTGCATAGGAACATTGAAGCTTATATGGATGATATTGTGGTCAAGACCAAGGACAGATCAACCCTCATCCAGGATTTAGAAGATACATTTGCTATTCTGTGCAAGATCAATTTGAATCTAAACCCAGAGAAATGCGTGTTCGGCGTTCCCTCCGGCAAGCTACTTGGTTTCTTTGTGTCCCATCGCAGGATAGAGGCCAACCCCGATAAGATCAAGGCTATTGAGCAGATTCAGGCACCTATGACAGTTAAGGTTGTAAGGCGTTTGACATGGTGCGTTGCCGCGCTTAGCGGGTTCATCTCCAAGTCTGCTGAGCGCACCTTACCATTCTTCAAGATATTGAAGAAGGCAAGACCCATGAAGTGGACCCTAGAAGCATATGCAACACTGCAAGATTTGAAGACCTACTTGTCCTCTATGCCCACTTTGGTTGCTCCCAAACCACAAGAGCCGTTGCTGCTATATCTGGCGGTAACTAATTAAGTGGTTAGTGCAGCACTAGTGGCGTAGTGGGAAGTAGAGGAAGCAGCAGCCTCAGCTAGTGTCCCTTCCAAGAGGGAGAATGAGAACAGCCCGACAAGGCCAGATATGGATCAGGACAAAGAAGAGCACCGCAGTGGAGACCACCCCAAGGACGCGGCAAGGAAGAAAATGGTGCAGCGCCCAGTGTACTTCGTCAGCTCCCTATTGCAGGGAGCTTGATCCAGGTACTCTAGTGTGCAAAAAATGATTTTTGGCCTTGTCATGGCCTCAAGGAAACCGCGCCACTACTTCCAAGCCCATGAGATTACGGTTGTCACCCGCTTTCCGTTGCAAAGGATACTCCGAAACCCTGAGGCTACCGGAAGAATAGTGGAGTGGGCATTGGATTTATCTAGCTTTGGCCTGAAGTTTGAAAGCACATCAACGATTCAAAGTAGGGCATTGGCAGAGTTTATTGCAGAATGGATACCAACCCCTGATGAGGAAGTGCTGGAAACAGTTATTCCCGGCAAGGAAGCACCTCAGGAATGGATCATGTATTTCGATGGTGCCTTCTCACTACAAGGTGCAAGGGCTGGCGTGCTTCTCGTCGCTCCCACTAGAGAGGACCTAAAGTACATCGTCCGGATGCATTTTCCCCGGGAGGAGGCGACCAACAATACAACTAAGTATGAAGGGCTCCTTGTCGGGCTCATAATGTCCACTGAATTGGGAATCAAGAAGTTGATCATTCGAGGAGATTCACAGCTTGTGGTGAGACAAGTCAACAAGGATTACCAAAGTCCATTGATGGAGGCATACGTTGAGGAAGTGAGAAGGCTGGAGGAGCTCTTTGACGGATTACAAACAGAGTACATACCCTGTACAGAAAATAGCATTGCTGATCATCTATCAAAGTGTGTTGCACAAAAGCTTCATGTGGAACCAGGAACTTTTGTTCTCCATCTTACGCAGCCCACTGTTTCCTCAACAACAATGGCCCAAAAGAGGAGGAAACTGGACTCCGGTAAACCTCTCCCGGTAGAGCCACTCGGGGCTCTTGGCAGGGACCCTGCCAGAAACAACTCCCCTTCGATTGCTGGGCTGCACCCTCCTGCCGGGCCACTGGTCCCCGCGGTCGAGGAACACGCCCCCATGAATGAGGAGGTTCCGCTAGTCCTCGTTGCTGAGTATCAGGCTCCAACTTGGGCAAGGCACATAGTCCACTTCCCCCAAACCGGAGAACTTCCCGAAGAGCAAGAAGAAGTTGAAAAGAGTAGCCCAGAGGACCAGTATGTATCAGTTTGTCGATGACACACTATACAGAAGAAGGCCCAGCGGTGTGAAATTGACGTGCATTTGTCAGGAAGAAGGAAAGGAACTGCTGGCAGAAATACACAAAGGCATGTGCGGCTCCCGCATTGGATCAAGGGTGTTGGTTGGGAAAGCTTTCCGGCAAGGAGTCTATTGGCCCACAGCCCTCCAAGAAGCGGTCGAGCTAGTCACCAAATGGGAAGCCTGCCAGTTCCATTCCAAGAACATCCATCTGCCAGCCCAAGCTCTTCAGACAATCCCTTTGTCATGGCCGTTTTTGGTTTGGGGGCTCGATATCCTCGGCCCTTTCCCCCGAGCTGCCGGGGGCTTTGAATTCTTGTTCGTTGCCATCGACAAGTTTACAAACTGGCCGGAAGTAGAAGCTGTGAGAAAGGTGACTGCTCAGTCAGCTATCAAGTTCTTGAAAGGACTGGTGTGCCGCTTCGGGGTCCCTGCCCGGATCATCACCGATAACGGCACCCAGTTCACGAGCCGCGCCTTCATGCAATATGTTCATGACCTGGAAGCAAGATCTCATTTGCCTCTATTGCACATCCCAGAAGCAATGGATAAGCTGAGAGAGCGAACACTGAAGTGTTGTGAGGACTCAAGACAAGAACATTTGATAAGCTGCAGAAGTGCGGCAGGCGATGGATCAACGAGCTGCCGGTGGTTCTCTGGTCCCTCAGAACGACACCAAATCGAGCTACCGGGTCGACTCCCTTCTCCCTAGTCTATGGGGTAGAAGCAGTTATCCCCACGGAACTCATTTACGGGTCACCTTGAGTGCTTGCCTACGATGAAGTAGTGCGGGATCAGCACTGGCGTGGCGACACTGTGCTTCTCGAGGAGAACCGTCTCTGGGCTGCTAGGCGTGCTACATGCTACCAGCAAGCCCTGCGTCGCTATCACAGCCGTAGGGTTCATGCCCGGTGTTTTGAGAAATGTGACCTTGTCCTTAGGCGCGTTCAGTCCTCCAAGGGTGCAAACAAGTTGACGCCAAAGTGGGAAGGCCCTTACCGGGTAGTACGAGTCACCAGACCTGGCGCAGTCCGTCTAGAGACCAGATATGGCATTCAATTGCAAAACTCATGGAATATTGAGGATCTCCGCAAGTTCTACCCGTAAGGTGTGGCTGTCGGGCCCTGCCCGACAGTCACCCTTTTGTACAAGCCTTGCTCAGTTGCATGTAACCCCTTGTACAAAGCCAGTGCAGACCCTGAGCAACAGAGAAATAAATGAAGCGCCGGGGGCCCCCACAAGTTGCATGCATGCATACGCATTTCATGAGCATCGCATGTTCATGTAGATAAGATCGCGTCTGGCATCATTTTTCATCTGCATAAATTGCAGGCTCCTACCGTGAACTTGGTCTCTAAGAGGAGATGGAAAGATGAGCCTACGCTGCGATCTGTGGCAAGCCAAACAGATAAGTTCATTCTCTTATCCATACGTGTTCTGTAAGTAAACACTTGTGCATGAGAAAACCCTGCTACCCTTTGAAACTTAGGTGGTCCCATCCTTCGACTCGAACGTTGCTTCAGTAAGGATGGTCGCAGTGGCCTTTGATGGAAAAGGACTGGCAGGGGCTGGTCCCTCTTCACTATTTGTGTCCGGTAGGCCTAACTCCCCGGCAACAAAACTAAGGGTGCCGGCAGGATAGCCTGCCAGAGGCACCACCTCCACCCCTGTTCCCAACTCCCAGCAAATCACCTTGCCGGAGAGGAGATGCTGATGCAGATGGTGTTGCCGCTGCCTGACGGTGACAGTCCGGCTGGTGCTCAGTCGGAGTCAGAGTCGTCGCCCTCCTGGTCGGTGTCATCGCCATCACCGTCATTGTCCTCCTTGTCGCTATCGCTTGAGGAGGAGCTTTCGTCGTCGGTCGAGCTCTCCGCGTAGCACCCTAAGCGAGCACCCGAGCTCCCAAAAACCTTGACGGAAAGGAAACCGGCCTCCATTAACTTAAAATGGAGGACGTGCCCTTCCGACAAGCTGTGGGCGCGGGCAAAAGTCTTCCAACCTCGACAAAATTACATGACCTGAGGGGCGTGGAAATCTACATCCACCCGTATGCTGCCCTTCCCACAGCCCCTCATGTGCAGTTTCAACGCCCGCGGCTGCTCGAGCTCCATCACCCTTGCAAATGGGGTAGGGAGATGGAGACGACCATGCGGAGGTTTGTACAGCCTGATGACGAACTCCAAAGGCTGGTCCCCAACGTGGCCTTCCAGCGGGGAGGGGGGAGCGTCGAGTGTTTATAGGGGATGCCAACCTGGCCTTCCAACGTGACCAGAGGGGATGCCACTTGGGGCATCCCCAAGCTTAGAGGGGATGCTCGAGCTCCATCGCCCTTGCTTGCTCTCTTTTATTATATCCTTCTTGGAATACAGTACATATAATGCAAGAACAAAATATGAATTGGTTTGCTACTGTAATTATAGTAGTGATTTGTTTTCAACGGATTTCACGAAGGTTTTGTGGAGTTTTGTGTGATTGAAGTTTTCAAGTTTTGGGTTATCTTATGATGGATGAAGGAATAAGGAGTAAGAAGAGCCTAAGCTTGGGGATGCCCCGGCATCCCAAGCTATTATCCAAAAGAGAGCAAGCAACTAAGCTTGGGGATGCCCCGAGTGGCATCCCCTCTTTCTTCTAACGACCATCGGTATTTTACACGAAGCTATATTTTTATTCGTCACATAATATGTGTTTTGTTTGGAGCGTCTTGTATGATATGAGTCTTTGCTTATTTTCTTTTGTGTTTTAAGTCTTGGTCCCTTGCTGTACACACCTATTTGAGAGAGCCAAAATTATGTCATGACTTGTTAGAATTGCTCTCTATGCTTCACTTAAATTTTTATGAGCTATGGACTTGCTCTAGTGCTTCACTTATATCTTTTTGAGCACGGTGTGCTTTAGCATTTTTGAAGAAGTGCTCTCTTGCTTCAATTAGATTTATTTGAGATTTAGTAAAATTTTCAAGAAATTCTCTCTTGCTTCACTTCAATTAATTTGAGAGAAAGAAATAAAAATTATGCTCATGATCTTCACTTATATTTGTTTGAGCTTATGAAAAGCAACAAATGAAAATTAGTCCCAAACTGATAGATATCCAATAAGGATATAATAAAAGACTTTCATGAAGATCATTGGACAAAATAAACTTGATTCTTAGTAATAGTTTTGAGATATGATGATGTGATATGTGAGTTATGTTGATGAGTAATTATGCTTTAGTAAGAATATTGGTGTTAAGGTTTGTGATTCCCTATCCAAGTACGAAAGTCAATAGTCATGCAATGAAATTATGTCCTACTTGTGGAGCCTTATTCGGTGTTATTTATGCTTAATGCTTGCTTATGAGATTATTCGTTTCTTGGTTGGTCGCTTCTCAATCTTTTGCTAGCCTTCATTTTGCACTAAGTATGATCTCTACTTGTGCATCCAAAAACTTTTAAACTAGTTTTGCCACATGAGTCCACTATATCTACCTATATGTGGTATTCTTTTGCCATTCTAAGCAAATTTGTATGTGCCACCTCTAATTTTCAAAATAAACTTCTTTTTTGTGTGTTTGTTTCGCTCGTTGAGCGGTGAGGGGCGGCTAATATTTTCCATGCTAGATGTGTTATTCTCAAGATGAGTGTTTATTCACTTGTCATTGCACGAGAGTAAGGCAAAGGTATTAGGGATGCATAGTCCCGAAATGAAAAATGAATTTACTTTATGTTGTCAAATAATAAGTTCCTTGGAAAGTGTTGGTATGGAAGGCACCCGTGGATACAGTTAGCCATGGAAAGTGAAAGTATGGTGGAAAAAGGAATGAACTGTTGGGTTCTATGGTAGGGTGCGTCGACTGCAAATTAAAATTTCCTATGCGCGGAACAACCAAGATCATGCTACGGGAGATGGATCACAGTTCATTACCACTAGACGCATAGTGCCGTGCAACGGAAGAAGAGTTGAGGTAGCGCGTCCGCCTGGATCGTCTCCTCCTCGTCCGATCTCCTCGAACAGCCGATCGTCGGTTCCCACGTACAGGTTCACCAGAGCGGCGCAAATGCACCGCCTCTAACGGTATCCGTGCGTGCAGGAGGAACGTCGTGCGGCGGACTGCTAGGTCCGATCACACAACCGGTGGCGAGTGGAGGTGTCTATTCGCAACACATCCAAACCCTAGTGACAGTGCCGAAGCGATCAACCGCATGAGTGTGCGGCAACTCCACTTTATATAGGCGTTGTAACATCCCAAATTTTCCATTTGGAATGTTATACATTAGATCATCATGCATAACATATTTTATTGCATTTTGTTTTGCGATCCTAGAAATTCTACGCAACTCAAGGACCCACGGAGAGAGTTGGGGATTTCGTTATTTTCATATTTGGGTTTTCTCAAATTTTGAAAATAGGATCATTTGTTTTAATTATTTTCTCTTCGAAAATATTTCATATCAAATATATGAGATGGGATAATATGACTTCTCCAAAAATAATGAAATATTGGAGGAAAAATATTAAAAACAAATATTTGAATTTATTTGGATTTTATTTGAATTAGGAAAAATACGCGTTTTTCAAAATTGCATTTTAGGCCCAAATAAATGTTCATCTTGTCCGTCTTATTTTTAGAGGACGGGGAAAATTTTGTTCGGGATATTTGGAGTCCGTTTAGTATTTCTTTTCTTTCTTTTTCTGCACGTCTGATTTAAAAAAACGAACCGACCTACCAGGCCGTGTCCGGCTAGGACTCTGGCCCGGCCGGCCTTTATAAGCCGCGAGGTCGCCCCGCCAGCCCTAGCCGCCGCCCCGCCGCCGTCGCCGCTGCCCACCGACGCCGCCGCCCATAGCCGCCGTCGCCAGAGCTCCGCCGCTCCTCGCCGGACCTCGCCGCCGCCGAAGGTAGCCACCCGCGCCGCCGCCGGTTTTCTTCAGAAAACCGTGGGTTTTTTATGGAAACCGCGGTTTGTTTTTTTATAGATCGGTTTAGTTTTTTTCCGGTTTATTTATTTTGCGGACGTTCGTCCGTACGTTCGTTTTAACGAACGGTTTTCATCGTTTAACCGCAGACAGCGAACGTTCGTTCGTTAGCCTGTTCGTCGGTTTTTCTTTTTCTCGGATTTTCCGCGATTATTTTCAATCGCGATTTCAGATCTGTTTTTCGTTTAGTATAACTTTTCGCTCGTTTATCGGAATCAGGCGATTCAAGCGCCTAGAGTTTCGTCTCGAAACCCTCTTTCTGTTTAACCAACTCAAACAAGTTTTGCTACTGTAAAATTTGACTTAGGTCCAGATTAGTAAACGAAGCTTGTTTCTTTCGCCGTTTGAGTTTCATTGCTTCGTTCGATTTGATTCTTTTTCAAACCGGAGTTCTTAAGTTGAACTTTCTGGTTAGATCTTTTATTATGAGTTTTACCCATGCACCCTTGCTTGATTGCTTATGTATGTATTGTTTGTTTGCGATAGAGTACCCGGAGTGCGAAGCGTGCTACTACGAGTCTCTAGGTTTCACGGATCATCAGCAAGGCAAGTAACACTTTGATCATACCTCTTTACCACCCAGTTTTATTGCATTAGATCAATCCTCAAACTATTGCATGATTAGGATCTGATTAAAATGTGAGTTTTGGGAAGTAGTTGAGGTAGTACCTATTGCCCTATTTATATCAAACCATTGGGAGTTACTTCTACATTTGCTTATATTGCTATGCTATGCTCATAGACGTGGATTGGGTTTGAGTGAATTTTTCCATGACAGATGTGAGATTGTTAATTAATGGTTCAACTTAATTAAGGTGGCTACTTTAATTTACATCTGGGTGGATTGAGGCACCTGGAGAACCCAGTGTTGCCTGTATTTTTGGATATCCCGGAGTACCCGTGTGATCATCCTATGGACCGCCACCCAGACTCAAAGGGATCATGAGATTATTCATGCTAGAAACTTCCGTGTGCAGCCACAAGCTATTATGGGCTCTAGCATAGTTGAGTAGGTTACATGACCTCTTGAAGAGGTGGGCTAGCAGATGTAGGGGAAAGTAGGTGTAACTGTCCACCCGGAGTAAAGAGTATTGTTTCTGAAAGACTGTGTCTCGGTCATCCGTTTCTCAAACACCATGTAGTGCGAGAAATCAAGCGGAGGCGATCGAGTCTTGTGGGGAAAAGTGCGCAAACCTCTGCAGAGTGTACAATCTAATCATGGTTAGCCGTGTCACCGGTTATGGACATCTTGAGTATCTAGTTCTTGGATTATCATGTGAATCTCATCATCATGCTACTTAATTTAATTTGATTGGGTTAATCACGTTCTTAATTGGGATTGAGTTGGAGGTACCTTCTCAATGTTTAACAACCACCATGATAGTTAAATAAAATTTATTCCTTTGTGGTAGGGAAAAATTGGCTTTTCGCAAAACTGCAACCATAGAGCTTTCCACCAGCCAAATATGCATGTAGTGATAGCATTATTCTGTTCATTACTCTCTATGTATTACATTGCCAGCATATTCCATGTGCTGACCCATTTTCAGGCTGCAACGTATCATCTTGCAGACTTTTCAGACGACGAGTAAGGTGCCATAGGTCGTGGTCTTATACTCAGTGATGTCATTGGAGTTGATGGACTCACTTTATCTTCCAAGCCTTCCGCTGTTATCGTTTTTAGATGGCCTTAAGCCGTATTTATTGTATTAAGTTCTCTTTTGAGACATTCAATAAGTGTGTGATTGCTACTCTGTTATAAATCCTTCAAGTACTGTGCGTGTCAGCATTACCGGTCCAGGGATGACACTGATGCATAGAGACTAGACTGTCTGAGGTCTGGTCGCTACAGGCGTCCATCGCGGGATCAACACTTGGGCCTCGCATGGACCCTAAAGCCCATAAGTCTACTCGGCCACAATCCGAATACAGCTCGAATCACATCCGACCAGTGTCCTCGGATCCGACCTCGTAGGTTCCTTCCCTTAAGCGCGTGGCCCCTTAGGTTCAAGCCAGCTTGGTCGCAGTCCGGATCACCTCCGAACTGCACGGTTGGTAGCGCCCCCTGGCAAGGCATGCCGAACACCAAGCAGACTATGAAGCTGGTTAGGCGGACCTGTACATCATACTTCCATTCCTTTTTCCACACGATATATGTTGTCGGGCTCAAGGCGAGTCTGTCATCCTTGTGCTAGCCCGACCTCTTTCTCGTTCCAGTGATGCCGACCACAAACCGGATTATCTCATAATCCTTGTCGCATGGCCATGCGTATCCTGGTCGGATCACACGAGGGGCCCAGAGTATTTCTCTCCTGATCGGAGGGGCAAATCCCATCTTGCTCGACCATATCTCGCAACATGGGTCTGGACAAGCCTGAAACCTACCTTTGTAACTACCCAGTCACGGAGTAGCGTTTGGTCGGCCCAAAGCAGGTCTGTCACCATCCCGAGTACATGTGCCAGCTCAGGTCTTAGGACATAGAATGTATCTTGTACTAGAGACTCACAGATGACATATCGCTGCGTCTCATAGTTGGGTATGTCCGACTCGGACCTTATCTCGACTCGGATCCGACTACATTGAATCCGACAAGATCCTTCCAAGTCCATATTATCCGGTTAGCATCCAATGCCGCATGGCTAGTGAGACCAAGCCATCGACCGTGTCATATGCTAGTCTAGTTGGCTGCGCGTCCACATAGCCCTTTCGACTAGGGACCTTTTAGGACAGTCATCATACAATGGTTGCCTCTAGGACTATCTTTATTCATAAACACATAGGAAATATCATCATACATGATTGCCTCTAGGGCATATCTTCAACAGTCTCCCACTTGCACTAGAGTCAATCAAATAGACATCGAATGCCCATAGCTCTAACGTGCCCCTCATGCTTGGGTTGTGGAAGCGGCTTAGTCAACGGATCCGCAACATTTGCATCCGTGTGAATTTTGCATAACTCTACATCACCACTCTTTACGATCTTTCGTATCAGGTGATATTTCCGATCTATGTGTCTGACCTTGTGGTGATTCCTCGGCTCCTTGGTTTGTGCGACGGCTCCAGAATTATCACAATAAAGGTCCAACGGTTTTACCGAGGCTGGGTAAATACCAAGATCATCCAGAAAGTTCCGGATCCAAACACCTTCCTTTGCAGCTTCACAAGCCGCAATGTATTCGGCCTCTATGGTAGAATCGTCCACCGTATCTTGCTTGGAACTCATCCTGCTCACTACTCCTCCATTCCTGACGTACATGAATCCGTACTGTGATCAACAATCATCTCTGTTGGTTTGGAAACTAGCATCGGCGTAACCCCTTACAACGAGCTCTTCCTCACCTCCATAAACTAGGAACATCTCTTTAGTCCTTTTCAGGTACTTCAAAATTGTCTTTACCGCTGCCCAGTGACTCTCACCGGGGTTAGCCTGGTATCTGCTTGTTAGGCTTATTGCAAAAGCAACATCAAGCCTTGTACATATCATGGCATACATGATGGATCTGATTGTCGAGGCATATGGAATCCTACTCATCCTGCTTCGCTCATCAGATGTCGAAGGACTCTGAGTCTCGCTTAGCCTTATACCATGTGAGAGTGGCAAGAACCCTTTCTTCGCCTCACTCATGTTGAACTACTTCAACACTTTATCTATGTACGTGCTCAGGCTTAAGCCGAGCAGCCTCCTCGATCTATCTCTATAGATCTTAATGCCTAAAATATACACTGCCTCACCAAGGTCCTTCATCGAAAACTTGCCATTCAATGACTCCTTGACCGAGTTCAGCATCGAAACATCATTTCCGATCAACAATATGTCATCCACATACAAGATCAAAAACACAATTGAGCTCCCACTTAACTTCTTGTATAAACAAGCATCCTCTTTGCTTTTGATGAAACCGAGACCAGTGACGACCTCATCAAAATGAATATTCCAGCTCCGAGATGCTTGCCTCAACCCATAAATGGATCTCTTGAGCTTGCATACCTTACTAGTGCTAGTCGGATCGACAAAACCCTCGGGTTGTATCATATACATGTCCTCGGTTAAATTTCCGTGAAGGAAAGCCGTCTTGACATCCATCTGCCATATCTCGTAATCAAAATATGCAGCTATAGCTAGTACGATCCTCACCGACTTCAGCATCACTACCGGCGAGTAAGTCTCGTCGTAGTCAATTCCTTGAACTTTGTCCATAACACTTAGCGACAAGCCGAGCTTTGTGGATCTGAACATTTCCATCCACATCGGTTTTCTTCTTAAAGACCCATTTGCAACCAATGGCTATTACGCCAGGTGGCGGATCAACCAAGTCCCAGACTTGATTCTCATCCATGGACTTTAACTTGGATCTCATGGCCTCCAGCCATGCCTCGGAATCTGGGCTCACAATTGCTTCCGCATATGTGGCTGGCTTGTCGCTTTCTAGCAACAATACATCCCGCACTCTCCGCGATCTTTTCGACCTCTGGGCTCCAGTGCCGCTTCCACTACGGAATCCCTGACTAACTCCTGTATGATCTCATCATCAGCCGAGCCATCCCCGAGTGGTCCTCGAGTTTCTTCGAGTCGGGCCATCCTCCCACTGGCCTCCCGACTGAGAAACTCTTTCTCAAGGAAAACCCCGTTCCGAGCAACAAACACTTTGTTCTCTGATAACCCACAAGTATAGGGGACCGCAACAGTTTTCGAGGGTACAGTATTCAACCCAAATTTATTGATTCGACACAAGGAGAGCCAAAGAATATTCTCAGGTATTAGCAGTTGAGTTGTCAATTCAACCACACCTGGATAACTTAATATCTGCAGCAAAGTATTTAGTAGCAAAGTAGTATGGAAGTAACGGTAATGGTGGAAAAAGTAACAGTGATAGTTTTGTAGTAATCATAACAGTGGCGACGGTAAAGTAAATAAGCGAAGAACAATATGTGAAAAGCTCATAGGCATTGGATCGGTGATGGAGAATTATGCCGGATGTGATTCCTCATGTAATAGTTATAACATAGGGTGACACAAAACTAGCTCCAATTCATCAATGTAATGTAGGCATGTATTCCGAATGTAGTCATACATGCTTATGGAAAAGAACTTGCATGACATCTTTTTTCCTACCCTCCCGTGGCAGCGGGGTCCTATTGGAAACTAAGGGATATTAAGGCCTCCTTTTAATAGAGTACCGGACCAAAGCATTAGCACTTAGTGAATACATGGACTCCTCAAACTATGGTCATCACCGGTAAGTATTCCGATTATTGTCACTTCGGGGTTAACGGATCATAACACATAATAGGTGACTATAGACTTGCAAGATAGGATCAAGAACTCACATATATTCATGAAAACATAATAGGTTCAGATCTGAAATCATGGCACTCGGGCCCTAGTGACAAGCATTAAGCATAGCAAAGTCATAGCAACATCAATCTCAGAACATAGTGGATACTAGGGATCAAACCCTAACAAAACTAACTCGATTACATGGCAAAACTCATCCAACCCATCACCGTCCAGCAGGCCTATGATGGAATTACTCACGCACAAGAGAGCTCCGAACTCGGGTAAGTAAAAGGAAAGTTTCCTTCACATGCTTGCTTTGCATAATGAATGCCTTACCCGCCGCTATCTTCTTAACCGCCTGAATCTCCTAGAGGGCCTTTTGGGCTTCGGCCTTGGCATGTTGTGCATTTTCGAGGGCCTTCGCAAGCTCGGACCCTTGCGTCTTAGAGTCACGCTCCAAGGACTCGTGTTTCTTGACGAGAGCCTGGAGCTCTTGCTGTACCTCACCGACTCAGGCCTCTTGCTTCTCTCGCTCGATGTGCTCCTTGGCCGCTTTTTCTTCAGCCTCGGACAGCGCCTTCTTCAGGGTCGCCACTTCGGTCGTGGCCCCTAGCAAAATTCATGACGATCCTGTTATTCAAAAACCACATTTTCCTTTATCAATATACAGACGGGGTATCACTTACCTTTGTTCTCTTCGAGCTGCCTCTTGGTAAGGCCGAGCTCTTCCTTGGACCGCTCAAGGTCCCGCTTCAGTGCGGCGACCTCCGCAGTATGAGTGGCAGCGGCCAGCAGTGAAGCCTGCTTATTCACATAGATAGATTCAGATTAGACTCCTGCGGTTATTATTTGATCCTCTATTCGGCCTTTCTTCGTGAACGCCAAACAGAGCATCAGGGGCTACTGTCTATGCTGTAACATTTTCTTATAATTTGATTACTTACCTCAAAGCCTGTTAGGAGGCTGGCACAAGCTTCAGTCAGTCCACTTTTGGCGGACTGAACCTTCTTGACCACCGCACTCATAACAGTGCAGTGCTCTTCGTCGATGGAAGCGCCGCGAAGTACTTCCAGCAAGTTGTCCGATGCCTCTGGATGGACAGAGGCCATCGGCACGGACGGCTCGCCCCCCTTGGCGAGGGGTTGCCTGACAGAATCCGGAACCACTGGAGGTTTCGGCGCAGTATTCGGCTGGGGGCTAGGCTTGCTGCCCCCGGCGTTAGGGCCCAGGGGAGTCTTGCCCCTTGTGCGCCCAGCTCCTGGAATGTCGCCTTGGGGCGCCTCCGGAGTCGTCTCCCCTTGGTTCAGTGCCCTTTGAGACAACACCTCGGCATCGTCCGTAGGGCGAGGGGAGGAGGTGGTCGGGAGCGAATCGCTGTTCATATCCGATGGGCCCAAAGAATCATTCGAAGAAGATACATCGATATGGGCTCGGGATGGACTGCATAATCATATTCGGCGTGATAAGAAGCAATAAAAAAACATACCAAGAACCGTTATGGTATTCGGATACTTTCGACTTTGCCAGGGGCTTGTCCCTGGGCAACCACTCATCGTCGCTAAAAGCGGCTGTTGTGGAGCAGTCCGGAAGGAGGGTCCTTCCCTTCTTGGACCCTTCGGCCTCCCCAGAGGGGGCGACCTTCCTTTTCTTGTCTCCCCCGGCTGGGGGGGAGAACTTTCCTCTTCCTCCTCCTCATATTCGTGGGAGGAGTGCGCCTCAGTGTTTTCGGACGATGAGTCCGATATAACCTTGCGCCGGAGACCTTTCCTGGTCCCCGTGGCCTTCTTCTTGGCCTTCTTCTCCGGCGCCTCATAAGGCGCCGGAACCAGCATCTCTGTTAGGAGAGCATCTGCTGGATCTTCGGGCAAGGGGGCTGGACAATCGATCTGCTCCGCTGTCGCTACCCAGTCCTGTTAAAAGGCGTGGAGGCTCAGATCCCTCACACGGTTATACTGGGGAGAAGAACATCTTATGAGATATAAAAGACTTACCGGATTGGCAGGGCGCTTTGCGCTGAGTCCGCGATCCTTGGTAAGAGGAGGAGGTACCTCGGCGCCCTTAAATAGCACCTTCCAGACGTCTTTGCGCGTCGTATCGAAGAGCTCTCGCAGCGTTTGGTGCTCAGCCAAGTCGAACTCCCACAAGTTGAATTCCCGACTTTGACACGGGAGGATCCGGCGGAAGAGCATGACCTGGACCACGTTGACGAGCTTGATTTTCTTGCTTATCATATTCTTGATACATTTCTGTAGTCCGATCAGCTCCACCGATGAACCCCAGGACATGCCCTTCTCTTTCCAGGAGGTGAGCCGCATGGGGATGCTGGATCGAAATTCGGGGGCCGCCACCCAGTTGGTGTCGCGCGGCTCGGTGATGTAGAACCACCCCGATTGCCACCCCTTCACGGTCTCCACGTAGGAGCCTTCGAGCTAGGTGACGTTGGGCATTGTTTCCACCATGGCGCCTCCGCACTCCGCCTGCTGACCGACTACCACCTTTGGCTTCACGTTGAAGGTCTTCAGCCATAGGCCGAAGTGGGGCTTGATGTGAAGGAAGGCCTCGCACACGACGATAAATGCCGAGATATTGAGGATGAAATTAGGGGCCAGATCATGGAAGTCCAGCCCATAGTAAAACATAAACCCGCGGACAAACGGATGGAGGGGAAATCCCAGTCCGCGGACGAAGTGGGTAAGAAATACTACCCTCTCATGGGGTTCTGGAGTAGGTACGACCTGCCCTGCTTCTAGGAGCCCGTGTGCGATGTCTGCGGCTAGGTATCCGGCTCCCCGGAGTTTCATAATGTCCTCCTCCGTAACGGAGGAGATCATCCACTTGCCCCCTGCTCCAGACATGCTTGGAATGGCTTTGCGGAGAGGATGAAAACTTGGGCGCTGGAGCTCGAGTGCGTATGAGTGAGCAGGAGAAGAGGAAGGCGTGGGTGAAAAAGGTGAATCCTTGTCCCTTTATAAGGACGGAAGAAACTATGCGCCTCCCCACCTGCCTGGTAAACTCGCTTATTTCCCAAGCGCCGTAATTGATGGTGCGGTTGGGTTACCCACACCCGTATTGATGAGAATCTCGTGATAAGGGGACACGATCTCTGCTTCGACAAGACGTGCCAAGAAAACCGCCTCGCAATATGTGCAGTAGCTGGTTGAGAAAAATGGTTCGAATAATGACCGGGCCGTGGCGTGATGTCATGATGCGAAATGTGTCAGCAGATTAGATTTGTGGGATATTATACTCTCTACAGTGGTATGTGGAATTTATTTTGCAGAGCCAGACACGATCCTTGTGTTCGAAATCTTCTATGGAGTATTCGGAGGAAGAACCCGCCTTGCAATGCCGAAGACAATCTGCACGCCGGACCATCGTCATTGAAGCCTGGTTCAGGGGCTACTGAGGGAGTACTGGATTAGGGGGTCCTCGGACGGCCGGACTATATCCTTTGGCCGGACTGTTGGACTATGAAGATACAAGATTGAAGACTTCGTCCCGTGTCAGGATGGGACTCTCCTTGGCATGGAAGGCAAGCTTGGCAATTTGGATATGTAGATCTCCTCCCTTGTAACCGACTCTGTGTAACCCTAGCCTCCTCCGGTGTCTATATAAACCGGAGGGTTTAGTCCGTAGGACAAAAACAATCATAATCATAGGCTAGCTTCTAGGGTTTAGCCTATAAGATCTCGTGGTAGATCAGCTCTTGTAATACTCATATCATCAAGATCAATCAAGCAGGAAGTAGGGTATTACCTCCATCGAGAGGGCCCGAACCTGGGTAAACATTGTGTCCCCCGCCTCCTGTTACCATCCGCCTTAGACGCACAGTTCGGGACCCCCTACTCGAAATACGCCGGTTTTGACACCGACAAGTCCGGTCCAGACTTCGGCGCAGCGGCAGAGGTTACCGTCTAAGTCCGGTCCTGTTACCATCCGCCTTAGCCTTTTTCTTGGACCAACTCTTCTTGAACTTAGCCAATTTCTGCACCATCAACACTTGATGCGTGCCTTTCTTAATATTCTGCTCTGCCACTTTGAGCATCCCATGCAATTCAGTGAGCTTCTTGTCCATGCCATGCATATGATAGTTCGAGGTGAACGTTCCATAGCAAGGCGTAAGAGAACCCAGAACAGCATCAGTAGCCAGCTCATCCAAGAGCGGGAAGCCCAACCTATCCAAAGCTTGCACATATCCGATCATCTTGATCACATGTGGGCTTAGTGGATCACCTTCCTTTAGCTTGCAATCCATCAAGGATCGCCAGACGTTGAACCTTTCGGTCCTAGCATGTGCCTGAAACATGCTCTTGAGACTCTCGATCATATCGTAAGCCTCAACATTTTTGAAATGTTGTTGCAAATCGGGCTCCATACAAGCCAGCATCAGACAGCTAATCTCCGTTGATTCATCAACGAGTTTCTGGTAGGCATTCTTAGTTGTGGTATTAGCATTATCGGCAGGTTCCTCTGGAAGTGGATCCTCTAGAACATGTTCCTTTTTATCATGCTTGAGAACAATTCTCAGATTTCTATACTAGGTGGTAAAGTTTGTTCCATTCAGTTTATCCTTTTCCAGAATTGATTTCAATGCAAAGTTGGGTTGAGCAGGTGGTGCCATTGATCTACAACAGAAAAATATGCAATCACTAAGCAATGTGTTCATGTAGAGTAATTCTAGCCTTAAACAGAAATACTCCCACTGAAGTCAGCATCCCTCCACAAACTCTCAGTGATTCAGGATCCGACTAGCACATGCGACTAGTGAGCTTTAGCATCACTGCTAGACAACATGCCTATCCAGTAAGAAACTCCTTGCTAATCGTATCTCTATAAGACTCCTGCCGGTCAGGTAGGTATCTCATACCCTGGCTCCCGACCTTCTTTGCCACAAGGCCCAAAACCGTTTTGGTAGCCTTGTCAAGTTAACCTAATGCAGTGCATGTCCGTGTCCGACACGAACCCTTTAGTTCAAGGACACCTAGCAGCACCCCAATTTTATGAGCCCACTACTAGACGTACTTGATGTGCGAAGGTGCAACATCGGGAATGACATATTGCTTGATATTAACAAGGGATCTTTCTACCATTCTAACATGCATAGAAAACAAGAAGCATAACAATCACAAATAAACATATATTGTGAAATAGTATGGCTCCTTCGTGGATGTCCTTCCAGGTCGGCTCCGACTCCGATGACCATCTAGGAACTCCATCTTGTTTGTCATGCCCGGACGCCAAGCCACCAACCTGATCTCTATTATCCAATTACTACAACTAGTAATGAATTTTACATAGAGTCACAAGTCGACACGCAGGTCGTTATACAATATAATGACAACACTTTGGCTCCTGCCGGCTGATAAACATGACACGGAGGCCATGTATAATTTACACACATGCATCACATACACATGAGCCATACTATTCACATCAAACCCTGCAAAATAAAGTTATGCATAGAATCGCATTCTATCGGTTTGAGTGATCGTGTACGAAATACAAGGCGCTACGCACACCTCTAATTTTCAAAATAAACTTCTCTTTTGTGTGTTTGTTTCGCTCGTCGAGCGGTGAGGGGCGGCTAATATTTTCCATGCTAGATGTGTTATTCTCAAGATGAGTGTTTATTCACTTGTCATTGCACGAGAGTAAGGCAAAGGTATTAGGGATTCCTAGTCCCGAAATGAAAAATGAATTTACTTTATGTTGTCAAATAATAAGTTCCGTGGAAAGTGTTGGTATGGAAGGCACCCGTGGATACGGTTAGCCATGAAAAGTGAAAGTATGGTGGAAAAAGGAATAAACTGTTGGGTTCTATGGTAGGGTGCGTCGACTGCAAATTAAAATTTCCTACGCGCAGAACAACCAAGATCATGCTACGGGAGATGGATCACAGTTCATTACCACTAGACGCGCAGTGCCATGCAGCGGAAGAAGAGTTGAGGCAGCACGTTCGCGTGGATCGTCTCCTCCTCGTCCGATCTCCCTCGAACAGCCGATCGTCGGTTCCCACGTACAGGTTCGCCAGAGTGGCGCAAATGCACCGCCTCTAACGGTATCCGCGCATGCAGGAGGAACATCATGCGGCGGACTGCTAGGTCCGATCACACAACCGGCGGTGAGTGGAGGTGTCTATTCGAAACACATGCAAACCCTAGTGATAGTGCCGAAGCGATCAACCGCATGAGTGTGCGGCACATCCACTTTATATAGGTGTCCATCACAGGCTCAACACTTGGGCCTCGCACGGACCCTAAAGCCCATAAGTCTACTCAGCCACAATCCGAATACATCTCGGATCACATCCGACCATTGTCCTCGGATCCTACCTCGTAGGTTCCTTCCCTTAAGCACGTGACCCCTTAGGTTCAAGCCGGCTTGGTCGCAGTTCGGATCACCTCTGAACTGCATGGTTGGTAGCGGCCCCTAGCAAGGCATGCCGAACACCAAGCAGACTATGAAGCTGGTTAGGCGAACCTGTACATCATACTTCCATTCCTTTTGCCACACGATATATGTCGTCAGGCTCAAGGTGAGTCTGTCATCCTTGTGCTAGCCCGACCACTTTCTCGTTCCAGTGATGCCGACCACAAACCAGATTATCTCATAATCCTTATCGCATGGCCATGCTTATCCTGGTCAGATCACACGAGGGGCCCAGAGTATATCTCTCCTGATCGGAGGGGCAAATCCCATCTTGCTCGACCATAACTCGCAGCATGGGTATGGACAAGCCTGAAACCTACCTTTGTAACTACCCAGTCACGGAGTAGCGTTTGGTCGGCCCGAAGTAGGTCTGTCACCATCCCGAGTACATGTGCCAGCTCAGGTCTTAGGACATAGAACGTATCTTGTACTAGAGACTCACAGATGACATATCGCTGGGTCTCATAGTTGGGTCTTTCCGACTCGGACCTTATCTCGACTCGGATCCGACTACGTCGAATCCGACCAGATCCTTCCAAGTCCATATTATCCGGTTAGCATCCAATGCCGCATGGCTAGTGAGACCAAGCCATCGACCGTGTCATATGCTAGACTAGTTGGTTGCGCGGCCACACAGCCCTTTCGACTAGGGACCTTTTAGGACAGTCATCATATAATGCATAGTCCCACAAACAAGTCACGTACTTGCTGATACACATCATTGATAATTTCCAAGGACTATCTTTATTCATAAACACATAGGAAATATCATCATACATGATTGCCTCTAGGGCATATCTCCAACATAAACTTTATTTTCTTTTTGGGAACCGCCTATGATATATCTAGCATGGAAAGTGTTGGGAATTCTAAGTTGTTTTCGTTGGTTGGATGGATACACCTCCCAAAATGTTTTTATCTCTAAGGTTTTCGCTTTGAGCTCTGGCACCTCTACAAATCCCTACTTCCCTCTACAAAGGGCCCTTCTTTTACCTTATGCAATTTTTATTTTTGAATTTGAGTCTCCATCTTCTCTTACAAAAGCACCACTAGGAGGCAATATGATTGTACTTAAGTATTGGTTGTAACTAATATGCGAGTGTGTTTCATGAATGGATCAATGGTTGAGCATGATGGGCTAGGGATAACTTATTTTAGCGTTGATATTTTGAAAGACATGGTTGCTTGTTGATATGCTTGAGTATTTAAATTATCATGTGAAAACTAGACTATTGCTTTGAACAATATAAAAGTCCAAATGTCCATGCTATAAAGAAAAGAATATGATATGACATGATAGGTAGCATTCCACATCAAAAATTCTGTTTTTATCACTTCCCTACTCGAGGACGAGTAGGAGTTAAGCTTGGGGATGCTGATACGTCTCCAACGTATCTATAATTTTTGCTTGTTCCGTGCTGTTATATTATCAATCTTGGATGTTTTATATTCATTTTATATCATTTTTTGGTACTAACCTATTGACATAGTGCCAAGTGCCAGTTGTTGTTTTCTGCATGTTTTTTACATCGCAGGAAATCAATATCAAACGGAGTCCAAACGCAATGAAACTTTACGGAGATTTTTTTGGACTAGAAGGAACATAATGGGCCCTGGCTGCGCCTGGGCCCATGCTCCGAGGAGAGCACAACCCACTAGGGCGCGCCATGAGGCCCAGGCGCGCCCTAGTGGGTTGTGCCCACTTCGGGTGCCCCCCGGACCGCCTCTTTTCTCTATACCCCAGTATTCCCAAAACCCTAGGGGAGTCGACAAAATATTCATCCAGCCGCCGCAGAGTCCAGAACCACCACATCCAATCTAGACACCATCTCGGAGGGGGTTCACCACCTCCATTGGTGCCTCTCCGATGATGCGTGAGTAGTTCTTTATAGACCTTCGGGTCCGTAGTTAGTAGCTAGATGGCTTCATCTCTCTCTCTCCGAATTCTCAATACAATGGTCTCTTGGACATCCATATGATGTAACTCTTTGAGGTGTGTTTGTTGGGATCGATGAACTTTGAGTTTATGATCAGATCTATCTTTTTATATCCATGAAAGTATTTGAGTTTCTTTGATCTCTGTTATGCATGATCTCTTATAGCCTCGTATTTCTTCTCCGATATTTGGGTTTTGTTTGGCCAACTTGATCTATTTATCTTGCAATGGGAAGAGGTGCTTTGTAGTGGGTTCGATCTTACGGTGCTTGATCCCAGTGACAGAAAGGGAACCGACACGTATGTACCGTTGCTACTAAGGATAAACGATGGGGTCTATCTCTACATAGGTAGATCTTGTCTACATCATGTCATCGTTCTTATTGCATTACTCTGTTTTTCCATGAACTTAATACACTAGATGCATGCTGGATAGAGGTCGATGTGTGGAGTAATAGTAGTAGATGCAGGTAGGAGTCGGTCTACTAATATTGGACGTGATGCTTATATAATGATCATTGCCTGGATATTTTCATGAGTATTTGAAGTTCTATCAATTGCCCAACAATAATTTGTTCACCCACCGTTTGCTATTTTTCTTGAGAGAAGCCACTAGTGAAACCTACGGGCCCCGGGTCTCTTTCTCATATATTTGCCTTTGCGATCTACATTTTCCTTGCATTTATTTTCAAATCTATTAAACCAAAAATACAAAAATACCTTGCTACAATTAATTCTTATTTATTGTATTTGGTGTTCGATCTATCAATTTACTACAAATTCATCTCACGTCTGTTTGCCTATCTCGAGGCGCCGTACCCCGGAAGGGATTGACAACCCCTTTAACACGTTGGGTTGCGAGGATTTGTTATCTGTGTGTAGGGGTTGTTTACATTGTGTTGCTTGGTTCTCCTACTGGTTCGATAACCTTGGTTTCATATCTGAGGGAAATACCTACCGCCGCTGTGCTGCATCATCCCTTCCTCTTTGGGGAAAAACCGACGTAGCTTCAAGCGACATCAAGAGCTATCAGAACGTGCCTACAATTCCACTACTCGTTTTCTGATAGAGAACCACCTACTCATGTGTTGAGACCAAGACATTCCAATCCAACCACAAGAATCTTGATCTCTAGCCTTCCCCAAGTTGCTTTCCACTCAAATCATCTTTCCACCATAGCCAAATCTGTGAGAGAGAGTTGAGTGTTAGGGAGACTATCATTTGAAGCACAAGAGCAAGGAGTTCATCATCATCACACCATCTATTACCTTTTGGAGAGTGGTGTCTCCTAGATTGGTTAGGTGTCACTTGGGAGCCTCCGACAAGATTGTTGAGTTGAACCAAGGAGTTTGTAAGGGCAAGGAGATAGTCTACTTCGTCAAGATCTATCCGAGTGAGGCAAGTCCTTCGTGGGCGATGACCATGGTGGGATAGACAAGGTTGCTTCTTCGTGGACCCTTCATGGGTGGAGCCCTCCGTGGACTCGCTCAACCGTTACCCTTCGTCGGTTGAAGTATCCATCAATGTGGACGTACGATAGCACCACCTATTTGAACCACGCCAAAAAATCTCTGTGTCTTCATTGCGTTTGCACACTCCAAATCCCATCCCTTTACTTTCTTGCAACTTGCATGCTTTACTCTTTCCGCTGCTCATACTCTTGCCATGCTTGCTTGAAATGTATTGTGAATGCTTAAACTTACGCTAAAACTCCACCTTAACTTGAAGAACTTAAAAATTGCCACTTTTGCTTGTTGAGGGTCTAATCACCCCCTCTAGACCCCTCTTCTCGATCCTTTCAATTGGTATCAGAGCTTTGGTCTCCATTGCTTTGGTTTAAACACCATTGGAGGAAGATGGATGAGTCTACGGTTGGGAGTATTAGACGTAGAGTGCCTTTGCTTGATGGAGAGTTCTATAGTGCTTGGAAAATGAGATGCTTGAGATTTTCAATGAATATAACTTGAACAAGTATGTTGCTAGCCCTTGTGCACCTCCTATTGCACCCTTGCATCCTGCCCCCGATGAATATCTTGACATGACCCGCAATCTTAGAATTATTGATCTTATCATGAGAGGATTGCCTAGAAATTTACTTGTATGCTTGCCTACATTTGAATGTGCTTATACTATATGGAGGTATCTTGAGGAGCACTTTCCAAACTATTCCTTGAAAAATCTAGATGAGATCCTTCAAAAGTCCATAGCTTTTCATAAAATGAATCCTAGTGATCCAAAATTTGGTGATTGTATGTTTGAGCTTCATGACCTCATGTGTGCCAAAGGAAATGTTGGAGTCATTAGTAGCATCATTTATCAAGTCATTAGAATTTATAAAGATGCACATTGTCATGGTCATAAATCTAATGAATCACTCTCTCTAGGTGATGATCAATCACAAGACGATGTTGCACATGGGTATTATGATGAGGATGATGATAGTGACTTTGATCTTGATGAGTCAATGAGATACTTTGGTCTTATGGCTAACCTTCGTGGGTACATGGCCGGAGGAAAGGAATGGGTTCTTGATAGTGGATGTACTGATCATATGACTGGAGATAAGGACATGTTTCGTGAGCTTGCTGAAAATGACAGTCCCCGGAAGTATGTCACTTTTGGTGATAACTCAAAGGGTAAGGTGGTTGGCCTTGGTAAGGTGGCCATCTCACATGACAGCTCTATCCAAAATGTTATGCTCATTGAATCTCTTGGCTATAATTTACTTTTCCGTATCTAGACTAGCCGATTTCAGTTTCAATGTTCTATTCACTAAAGTAGATTGCCAAGTGTTTTGAAGAGATAATCATAATATGGTCTTTACCAGTATACATAGAGGTGATCTATACATTGTTGACTTCACTAAAAGAGCTCAACCTAGAACTTTCTTAATTGCTAAATCTTCTAAAGGTTGGTTGTGGCATAGAAGGTTAGGTCACGTGGGCATGCGAAATCTTGATGAGCTTATTAAAGGTGATCATATCCTTGGTGTTAAAGATGTTATATTTGACAAGGATAGACTTTGCAGTGCTTGTCAAGCAGGAAAACAAGTTGGAGCAATTCATCCCGTAAAGAACATTATGATCATGAGAAGACCACTCGAGCTACTTCATATGGATCTTTTTGGTCCCAACGCCTACAAGAGTCTCGGTGGTAACTCGTTCGGATTAGTCATTGTTGATGCTTTTTCAAGATTTACGTGGGTGTTCTTTCTTTATTATAAATCGCAGGTCCAAAAGATCTTCAAGAATTTTGCTAGGAAGGCCCAAAATAAATTTGAAGTGAAGACCAAGAAGGTTTGGAGCGACAACGGAACAGAGTTCAAGAACGCCAATGTGGCTACCTTTCTTGACGAAGAAGGGATTTCACATGAGTTCTTGGCTACATACACACCTCAACAAAATGGAGTTGTTGAGAGGAAGAACCGGACACTTATTGAGATGCCAAGAACGATGCTTGATGAATACAAGACGCCAAAACACTTTTGGGCGGAAGCGGTTGAGACAGCTTGTCATGCAACAAATCAACTATATCTTCACAAGCTTCTCGGCAAGACGGCATACGAGCTTCTCACTGGTAACAAACCCCAAGTTGGATACTTTCGAGTATTTAGCTCAAAGTGTTATATTCTTGATAAGCATCGTCGTTCGAAATTTTCCCCTAAATCTCATGAAGGTTTCCAACTCGGTTACGGGTCAAACTCTCACACTTACCGTGTCTACAACAATTTCACCCGAAAGGTTGAAGAAACGGTAGATGTGAAGTTTTATGAATCTAACAGCTCGCAAGTAGAGCAATTACCAATTGATGTAGGAGATAAAGATCCTTTGGAAGTAATTCAAGACTTGTCTATTGGCAAGATTTGCCCAATGGAGGTGAAGGAGAGTACCTCATCCATTCAAGTGGAAGCCTCAACTTCATGACAAGGTGAACCACAAGTTGACTTGGAGGTATCCACAAGTGGAACACGTCAAGATGAAGGAAACGAGGAAGTACAACAAGATGAACCTCATCGACCTCCTTCTCCACCTCCACAAGAGAACAACAACACCAACAACAATGAAGAAGGACAAGAAGAAGAATAAGATAATGAAGAGGATGTTCCACCCCGACCTATAAAAAGCTCTCACGAGTTAGAGCAAGAGTCACAAGAGATCATCCCGTCGAACAAATCTTCAGTGACATTCAAACTGGGAGAATTACTCGCTCTAAAACTCGTTTGGCTAACTTTTGTGAACATTACTCATTCATTTCTAGTATTGAACCTATGAAGGTTGAAGAGGCTCTTGATGTTCTGGATTGGGTGAACGCTATGCATGAAGAGCTACACAATTTCGAGGGGAATCAAGTGTGTACATTGGTAGAAAAGCTGGACGACAACCACAATGTCATTGGAACCAAGTGGATGTTTTGGAATAAGCAAGATGAGGATGGACAAGTTGTATGCAACAAGGCCCGTCTCGTCGCCTAAGGCTACACTCAAGTCGAAGGTATGGTCTATGGTGATACATATGCCCCCGTTGCTAGACTTGAGTCCATACGCATCTTACTTGCTTATGCCAATCACCATGATATCACCTTGTACCAAATGGACATTAAAAGTGCTTTTTCTAAATGGTGAAATTGAGGAGGAATTTTATGTTAAACAACCTCCCGGCTTTTTTAATCCTAAGAAACCTGATCATGTTTACAAACTTCACAAAGCCCTTTATGGTCTTAAACAAGCTCCTAGAGCATGGTATAAATGCTTGACCAAGTTCCTTATTGAAAAAGGATTTGAAATTGGGAAAATTGATTCTACACTTTTTACTAAAAGGGTTAATGGTGAATTATTTGTGTGCCAAATTTATGTGGATGATATCATATTTGGTTCAACTAACCCTCATTTTAGTGAAAAGTTCGGAAGGCTAATGTCGGATAAGTTTGAGATGTCTATGATGAGTGAACGCAAATTCTTTCTTGGATTGCAAATCAAGCAAACTAAGGAAGGTACCTTTGTTTCTCAAACAAAGTATACCAAGGACCTTTTCAAGAAGTTCAACATGCAAGAAAGCAAAGGTATGAAAACACCCATGCCTACTAGTGGACATATTGACTTGACTAAGGATGGCAAACCGATTGACCAAAAGGTTTAGTGCTCTATGATTGGTTCATTGTTATATCTATGTGCCTCCCATACTGATATTATGCTAAGTGTGTGCATGTGTGCAAGATATCAAGCGGCCCCTAAAGAATGTCATCTTAAGGCTGTGAAAAGGATAGTGAGATATTTAATTCATACACCAAATTTTGGCATTTGGTATCCTAAGAGGTCTCCTTTAGATCTTGTTGGCTACTCCGATTCGGACTATGCCCGTGACAAGGTTGATATGAAGTCCACTTCGGGTACTTATTAATTTCTTGGTAGATCTCTTTTATCTTGGTCCTCCAAGAAACAAAACTCGATATCCTTATCCACCGCCGAAGCGGAATACATTGCTCCCGGTTCTTGTTGTGCTCAATTACTTTGGATGACCCAAACCCTTAAGGATGGGATATATGTGAAACATGTTCTATTGCTTTGTGATAATGAGAGTCCTATTAAGGTTGCTCACAATCCCGTGCAACATTCTCGAACTAAGCATATTGAGGTTCGTCATCATTTTATTCGAGATCATGTTGCTAAAGGAGACATCAATCTTAAGCATGTTCGTACCGATAAGCAATTGGCGGACATATTCACCAAACCGCTTGATGAGAAAGTCTTTTGCCGTTTGAGAGGTGAATTGAATATCATTGATGCCTCAAACTTGGAGTAGAAACTCCATTTGGATACATGCAAGGCATGAGCCTTTTGTGACTAATCCTTGATATTTCTCTTATGATGATGATCATATGTCTTGGATCTATACTTGTACCCTTGCATGTTATCTAACCCTTGTAGGTACTTGGATGAGCCCAAATCTATGAGATTGCAAGCCACTCACATTTTGAGCAATCTCTACATCACCAAGTTCCTACCATATGGTTGTTGAATACAAGGAAGCATGAATCCACTCAACATATCCTTTGACAATTTCTATGCATCAAATTTCATTTGGAATCAAGTTTCATGATTGTCATTTTGGATACACAAGTCCTCTTCCTTGCAAAACTAACCCATGTAGGAAGATGAACTCAAACTACAGTGGTGCTCCAAACTCTTGATGAACTACATCAACCTTAAGCATCCGACACAAGTTCGACTACATTATCAAGATCAACACCACCCAAGGTATGTTATTCCATCTTAGAGAAGCTTTACTCCAAGTTATGGGTCAAAGCAATGAGAAAACATCGAAATGCTTAGACGAAAAATGGTAACCCCATTTTGAGCTTAAACGATGAGTATGACCTACGATAAAGTGTTATCACTTGACTCCTCGGTCAATATGCTCTAACATAGGTGACTTTGTCATCGACACCTTCTAGATGAAGTTCTATAGTGTTTCTTTGCTTTGTGTTTTTGCATATGTTTCTTGCTGTATTGTTCCCCCTTTCAAAAAAACTTCATCTAGATCTATTTTATTTTCTATGTTTTCTCTGTATTTTCTGCATCAAATTACTAGCAAATCTTTTGGTTAATTCATTGCAAATCCTTGTGAGATTTAATTTGCCAAGTGAGCAAGGTTGACAAAACTTTTCTTCTTCATTGAACTCGGACTCACCGATTCATGTCTATCGGCTAGACCGTACTACAAGAATTACTTGTAGAAAGTTCATCAGTACAACCAACATGGACAAACCCAGTCTGACCGATATGCATCATCCATGACACTGCTAACTCGGTGTCACCGATGAAAACGGATCGGCGTTACCGATTTCACTGCTGATAAAACCTTTTGCCATTGCATATTTCATTTCTTCTCCAGCTCCACTCAATGATTATTATCCTCTACCCCGCATCTTGATATACATGCTGCTTTGTAGTGTGTCTCAAGGACCGAACCTATTTGACTCATGCTCCAGAAGTTTCCTTCTTGGAAATTGATGTCAAAGGGGGAGAGAGAGCACATCAAAGCTTATCATATGGGAAAGAGAGCACATCTTGACTCTTCCAGCTGCCAGTAAAACAAAGAGGAGAGAAGTCACATGTCTTTAAGAGGGGAAAGACATGTCAATATATGACTGTTTGCACCTTTTCTTTGCTCTAATTTTTTCTTGCTCTGGTTTTCTCTTACCCTACCTTCTCCCATTATCCCATATCAGATTCAGGGGGAGAAAGAGTACATATCTAAGGGAGAAAATCTCTGGAATTCATTGCATATCTTTAAATCTTTGGGGACATGTCTATATCCAAATGGAGTACAAAGTACTTACCCATGACATGTCATCCCAATCTTGGTACTCTTGTGGTTTCCTGAAATTCCTTTAATTAGAGTGTTCTTGTGTTATCTAACCTTGTTTTCTCAAGTTCATCTCTTCCAAAGCCAGCTCAAGACCACAAGGTAAGTATATGCATCACATTCATGTGCATGATGATCTCTTGTTGATGTACATATTGTTTGCAAGAAGAATTCATGAACATGAAGGTACACTTCCTTTTATCTACATCATTTGTTCTGATGCATATAGCCAAGATATATGTAACTCATTACTTGCTCTGTCATGCTTATGCGTTCACATGTTCTTATCTTCCATCTTTACATGATTGCATACATGTAGGGGGAGCCTATGCATGTTACATGTCCTTCCAAAGCTTTACTTGTTACTCTTCATATCTTTTATCTAAAGCTTTGATGTATGTTGTCATCAATTACCAAAAAAGGGGAGATTGAAAGCACAAGTGCTCCCTGGGTGATTTTGGTAATTAATGTCAACATATCTCTTCGTTGGTGGAGCCCTCCGTGGACTCGCGCAACCGTTACCCTTCGTCGGTTCAAGTCTCCATCAACGTGGATGTACGATAGCACCACCTATCAGAACCACGCCAAAAATCTCAGTGTCTTCATTACGTTTGCACACTCCAAATCCCATCCATTTACTTTCTTGCAACTTTCATGCTTTACTCTTTCCGCTGCTCATACTCTTGCCATGCTTGCTTGAAATGTAATGTGAATGCTTAAACTTGTGCTAAAACTCCACCTTAACTCGAAGAACTTAAAAATTGCCACTTTTGCTTGTTGAGATTCTAATCACCCCCCCCCTCTAGACCCCTCTTCTCGATCCTTTCACCACTACCACCCTCCTCACCATGTCATCCGCCCCCTTCCCCTTCTCCACTAATGCTGACCGCTGCAAGTACGCCGCCGGCTACGAGCTGCTCTCAACGGCGGTGCCGCCACCCGTTGCTCCTTATCCTTCCTTCCGACTTACTATGCTTGGCTACTGCCCCTCCTTCACAATCCTCATCGTGCCCACCCGTGCCGCCTTCCGGATTTAAAATTTCTATGACCTAGAGTTCAAATTCGGGCACCAAGGTCGAGCTATCTAGAAACTACTCTTGCAGACCAGTATAAAGCAAATGAGCAGGTCCTCAAGTACAGCCAAAGAAGCAATGAGTTGGTCACAACAATATTCAGATTGAACAGACTTCGCCTTATGATATCCTTTGTCAAGGACCAAGGTATGGGTGATTCTTCTTACTTGAGCAACTGCATATATGTGATTGTGCTAATGGATGGAACTATACCGGTTATCATTTTTCTGCAACATTAGCTATTTTAGAAATGAATCACAAGAGCAGCATGAAAATATGAACACACGTGCCATTGTTACTACTAGGGGGAATAGACCTGAATATCATGAAGGCTACAGATTCTGTTGAAGTTCTTTAGTATACCAAAATTTTACTAATTATTCCAATATGTCGGATTCATCATGTACTACTATTGGACAATGATAACATTTTTATTTGGCGTAGTTGACATGAAAATTGGAAGTTGTGAGTCATCGTATGGTTCTATTTCTGGATTGTAAAGCAATATTTAGTTTATTACATTCTGTGTTCTTCTATTGAGCAAGATTTTTTTGTTCTATTCTCTTTGACACAAATAACTGATCGATTAGGAGATCAAGCACTGGTACCCTTTCCCTATAATACTATAGGGACAGTTTATTGTGCTTCTATTTGCTATGCTAGCCTAGTACTATGCTAATATCATTGGTACATAATAAATGATATTAGTTTGATTGTTTACTATCTATTTGCATAGATTGTTGAACAATAGATAGCCACATTTTGAGGTACCATATTATACATGCATTCACTACTTCTTTGTATTTTCATTCTGAATTAGGGATTGTTGTTTTATTTGCTGCATTACATCTACATGTAAACGTAGACTCGATTGGTTCATGTGCTCTGGATATCCCTTTTCTCCATGTGGTTTTTTGAGGAACTAAAAAGTTCCATGTGAAGGAGGCATTGGGCATTGCAACCTTTGAACAATAAAATGATTTTTTTAGTTCCACATCCTAGATATGTAGAAAAGATACCAGGTATTGCTTACAATCGAAATCTTGAAGTAGTTAATTGCCACTATTAACCAAATGCGCATTCTTAAATATTGAAGTACCATATTATACATTCTCATATGCGAAACCAAATGATATTGAAGTAATTAGTTCCACCTTGTAGCTAAGTAGAAAATATACAATGTATTGCTTACAATTGCAATCTTGAAGTAGTTGCTTGAGTTGACCAAATATGCATTTGTACTTAATCTATGCATATAAATACTCAATACTAGCTACAACTACAATTGGATTTCTGTTCTTACCAAATCACTTATTTTTCTAAATGGCGATCCACATGGCAGGTCCAAAAGATACTCCATAAGCTTAGAAATTAGAAGTCTCTGGGAGAAACCCTTGGATTTAGGTGTGAAAGTGAAGAACCGCAAGGTCAGGACATAGTGGCTGAGTAGATTGAATATTCAATATGAACACTCATTTAGAGATTAGCAAGAGTTTGTACAAAAGATAGGGAAAGTGTTAGAGGCTATACTTGAAGAGGAAATTACTTCTCTCAGTTCGTAGTGTTTTTTAAATATCTCTTGGGTTTCGATTTTTAGTGACATTTTTTGTGCACAAACTCGCAAACTAAGGAAACAAACCATGGGAGAACTATAGTTAAGGCCATTGCAATCATTTTGGAGAGAAATCCACACTTAGGCAAAAGGTCTAGATATACACCTTGGTCACATGTATGCATATCTATACTTCCTCTCTAAATGTTATAAGCATGGTTCCCCACATTCAACATATGTTTCAAAATCATCTTTATTACTCACAAAAAAAAGAATCTTGTACATTTTGTTTCTTTGCTCTGTACAAAATGTACTCGGAGTGTTGTCCATTGTATTATTTTCCTTTGCTCTTTGCTCTGTACAGAATGTACTCGGAGTGTTGTCCTTGTTTTTTTCCCTTTGCCTAAATATACTACAGGCCCTCTACAAGTTCTTTGTTTTGTTTCCTTTCACTAAATATACTGCAGGTGCTTGTCTGATGTCCTTTTAGGCAAGAAGGTAGAAGCGATAGCTCAAGTGTTAAGTCAAAACACTTCTGATCCATTCTTGTTTCTTTCTTCTCGACCATTTATAATTGTGTGCTCAGGCTATAATATATATATGTTATTTGGATACATTAGCTGCTATTTATCTTCACATTTAAGTCTGGTTTGCCTAATGTACTAGAACGAAATGAGCATTATTGAATCCTTGGATAAAAGGTAACAACATATATTGTTTTGTTCTCTGCAATTGTTTCAAGAAAAGCAACAGTTCTATTGCAATCATTGACCGCTTGACATTCCTTAAGCATATCAACCTTTTTTTTGCGCATCAACATATCAATCACTGGACGGTTCCTTATACTTGGATTAATTATTGATCAATGCAAAATTAGTAACCACTTGACGGTTTCTTAAGCATATAGATTAACCACAGATCAAGTTAATCCTAACACTATTGGAAAAAGGATCCTAACACAGTGCACCACAGTGTTTCCCACCGAGGCAGTACTCATTCTTCCCGCTTGAAAAATTGTGTAAACCCGTCAAATAGGAATGTAGTATGACCGCTCGTAACAATTTTTTTTTACAATACGCTCGTACTATCTCCGTTCTGATTTATTGGTTCTCTCTATAATTTGTGCTAAATTTTAATCAAACTTTTAACTAACAAAATGTTAATGCATGTAAACAAAAATTATATTGTTGAATTCATATTTGAACATAGTTTTCAATGATATATTTTTTAGACATGCATAAATATTTTATTAGTTAAATTTATGATTAAAATTTAACACAAAATACAATAAGACCAACAAACCAGGACATGAATAGTAAGTCGTAACGAGTTTGGGTATGGCCATCCATTTTAATGAGGGTGACAAGACTATAGTAACGACACGTGGGTTGGACTCGTACCAACGAACTAACCAGCGAGGAAAAAACTGTCGGCAAAAAAGCTAAACGACCATCACAATTAGCACACCGTGCCAAAATATCTTCGCGATACGAGTCATATCTACTCCAGAATCTTCAAAACAAGTCCGGGAAGAAAAATCTCGAGTAACTGGGAAATCGAAACAATAGATAATTGGACGAGGATAGCTAGCGGCCGGCCAAAAGTAGAATTTGTTTTGTCCCTTAATAATGATTAAATAGTAATAATTGTCCCCTAATTAATATAAAAAACAATTATAATTCATATATTAGAAAAAAGTACTATGTAAACAGAAAAATATTATAAAAGTATCCATGTGAACAAGTGTGAACATATTTAATTTGAGTTTTGAATTTTTTTAAAAGTCATAATTTTTAAACCGCACATCGGAATTAAGATCCGTTTTCACCGTTGGAACCATGACGGTATGCTCTTCGAAACTAGATACCGCATAGGTATGTTTCGTTAAACTTTTTTGTGTGCAATTTAGTTTTCGTTTGATGCTACTGTTTAGCCGTTGATGTGCAACTTTTTCCTCTAACTGTGGATACGCAGTTTTCACTGATGACACCACCCGATACTACTCTCTAACAGTGAAATTGCAATTTCGTCAGCTGCCTCGGTGCCCTGGCCAACTGCCTGGTAGTCGTCGCGCGTGTGCAGCCCCCGCAACCACATTTGAGGACTATCCTATAAGATTATGCCACCTCGCAGTCCGTGTGTGAGCAACTATGCCGGCCAGGGTGTGCACTCCGTAGTAGCGCGTGAGCAACTACCCCATTGTACATGTGCAACTCCCGCATCAATATGTGTGCGACTATGCGAATGAGAGTGTGCAACTCCACGACCACACATGTGGGATTATGCTGACAAAAGTGTGCAACTCCGCATCCGGGCGTGAGCACCTCCCACAACAATTCATGTGCGACTATGCAGATGAGATTGTGCAACTCCGTGGCCACGCATGTGCGACTATGCCGTCGAGAGTGTGCAACTCCACGGCCGTGCATTAGCACCTGCCGCAGCAGTACGTGTGCGACTATGCAAACAAAAGTGTGCAACTCCGCGGCCACACATGTGCGACTATGCCGACGAGAGTGTGCAACTCTGCGGTCGTGCATGCGCTACTGCGCCAACGAGAGTGTGCAACTTCGTGGTCCTTTGTGTGCAACGATGTCGTCGTACGTGTGCAACTCCCGCAATCTTGCGTGAACTACTATACCAACGAGAGTGTGCAACTCCCGCAGCGAAAGAGAGTGGGCACCTATACCGATGAAAGTGTGCAACTCTGCGGCCGTGCGTGTGCGACTATGCGAGCGAGATTGTGCAACTCCGCTGTCACCGTGTGCGACTATGCCAATGAGAGTGTCCAACTCCACAGTCATACGTGAGCTACTACACTAATGAGAGTGTGCAACTCCATGGTGGTGCATATGCGACTATGCCGCCATATGTATGCAACTCCCGTAGTCATGTGTGAGCTATTATGCTGACAAGAGTGTGCATCTTCCCGACTGTGTGTGTGCGACTATGCCGACAAGACTATGCAACTCTGTGCTCATTCGTGCGACAGTCTTTCAGTGTGCAGCGGTAGTTGATCGAGCTGACAATGTCGCCCGTCTAGCTATACTTGAGAAAGCAATGCAAGCACAAGAAATCATCTAACCATCTTTGCATTGTCGTGTTGTGCAACTTTTTAATGATCGTAACCAACTGAGAACTACTACGTGTGCAACTATAACTACTGTGGATGCCAACTAAAAATATCACAAGCAAAAATAGATCAACTTAAGCGAAAAATATCTAACCTACTTAGTATCATCGTGTTGTGCAACTTTCTAAATCATATATACAACTAAAAACTACTATGTGTGTAACTACAAGGCTACAACTATTTGACAATTTACTCAAGCAAAAAAGCACACCATAAATGTAAGATCGTGATATTCAACCAAGACTATGCAGATGAGAGTGTGCAACTCCATGGTCGCGCGCGTGCAACCTTCGGCCGCGCATGTGCACCTCCTGCAGCCATGTGTGTGCGACTATGCGGACGAGAGTGTGCAACTTTCTGACCACGCATGTGCGACCATGCCGGGGAGAGTGTGCATCTCCAGGGCCGCGCGCCCATCACTATGTTGTCGAGAGTATGCAACTTCATGGTTATGCGTGTATGACTATATGGACGAGAGTGTGCAACTATGTGGCTATGCGTGTGCAACTATGCCAACGATAATGTGCAACTCTACGTCCCGTGAGCTAATACGACGAGAGTGTGTGGCATATAAGTCATGCATACAGAAAAAAAAAACAAGATGACATGTCCAGCATATAGAAAAAGAAAAATAGAATGCATCCGGGCATCATGTCCAACATATAAAGAAAAAAAGCATTGCGAGACAAGTTACAAAAAACAAGCATCATTCATGCACAAATAAAACAACCTTGGATCTGTTCATTCAATAATATTTTTAGTTCATTAAATCCGTTGAATATGCATGGTGGGTGACACTTTCCTGTTCCTATTTCATTCTCTGTCGCACAACTTGAATTGAAAGTGCATAAATTGCAGTTACTCTTGGTCACTATGTACATTCTATAATAGTGTGAATTCTAATAGCAATCACTGATCAAGAAGAATCATACCTTTAATCTAGGGCCATCAACGCAATCTCCTTGGTGGGGCAATTAATCGAACATCTTCTGGGCGCATGAGGGCCGGCTATGGCTGGCTGGCTGAGGAGATGGGCAGAGTAAGAAGTCTGGCGAGAGGAGCAACCAACGTTGGGTGGTGGATGGCCAAGCCGAACAGCAGCGGCATGCCTGGCTTGCGGCCACGAGCCCATGACCATGGCGTGGTGGTGCGAGTCTGCGTTCGAGTGCGTGCATGGAGGGAGCCGCGGGAGGTAGGAGAAGATGAACGGGAATAGGATGGCGCGGAGGACAACGGCGCGCTCCGGCGGCCGGTCGGCGGCGGTCGCCGGACGCGACGGAAGTAGTGGACACGCGCGTCCGCCCGGCCCTGGTGGTTTGTTGGTGGCGTGATGTGAAGCAACCAGGGTAGCAGGGTAGCGAGGCGAGCAGCATGGATCGAACCAGAGCGACGCGTACGCTGCCGATCAGGTGGCACCTGAAGTGGGGACGCACACGCGTGATATAAATCGTGCGGTTCCCAACCGGCCGCTCGGTGTGGTTAAAAAGTGCACGTGCACTTGTAAGATTTTGGGTAGATAATTTTCCTCGTGTACATATTTTTACTGCCACGGACGGGATAGGGTAGCTCGCGGATATTTGTTTAGTTTGATCCAACGGTTGCGTAGTGCCGCCCACCACAATACCATCCAACAGCTGGGATCTGCCTCGTGGAGGCGGGCCCAGCTCACACGAAACGTGTCGGGGATTCCTCCGTCCCGCCTTGAACCTTCCAGAATAAGCCATAGCAGGACAAAACTTCAAAAAATCCGCCGAAACTTCTCGCAGTTTCGGAGCCCCACCCACTGTCCCCACACCACCCACATCCCTCCAGACGCCGCTCTCCAGCCACCCGATCAGCCCGAGCAACCCCGATCCAAAGGTTGACGGCCGTCCACCCGCACGGCTCTCGACGCACCGCGCGCGGCCCGCCTGACTTGGCGTTCTCGGCACGAGTGGCGGGCGCGTCGCCCTCGGGTTTATAGCTTCCCCCTCCGCAACTGCCGCTGCCTCCCCTACTCCTCCGTTCCTTCGTCTCGTCGCGTTTCCGTCTCTAAATTCCTTGCTTCTCTCCACGCTACGCTATCCGGAACCTTCCGGAAGGTTGCTTTGCCACCCTCCCTTCCGTTCCGTCCAACGGTGTCGTCGGGACAGATCTGCGCTGTCGGCGGCGGCGACGGCGCCATGGGCGAGCAGGCCGCGGCCGTTTCCTCCTGCGAGACGCCTGCTCCGGCGGAGGTGGGGACAGGGGTCGGGCAGAGGTCGCTGCCCACGCCGTTCTTGAACAAGACGTACCAGCTGGTGGATGACCCGGCGGTCGACGATGTCATCTCGTGGAGCGAGGACGGGTCGGCGTTCATCGTGTGGCGCCCCGCCGAGTTCGCGCGCGACCTTCTCCCCAAGTACTTCAAGCACAATAACTTCTCCAGCTTCGTGCGCCAGCTCAACACCTACGTAAGTGGGTGCCCGTCTTCCATTTCCGCGCAACTTGATCCGGACTAGTAGTACATTTTTGTTGGTGTCGCCGGAATGTCGAGGTGCTCATGGGCGTGCTGGTGCAGGGATTTAGGAAGATTGTGCCGGACAGGTGGGAGTTCGCCAACGACTGCTTCCGTCGAGGAGAAAAGCGGCTGCTTTGTGACATACATCGGCGAAAGGTGACGCCGACGGTGGCGGCCACCGCCGCGGTCACGGTAGCTGCGGCGGCCGCGATTCCGGTAGCGCTGCCGGTGGCGAAGCGACAGGGCTCGCCGGTACTTTCCGGCGACGAGCAGGTGCTGTCGTCGAGCTCGTCCCCTGAGCCCCCCTTTCTGAATCAATACGCGCCGTCCTACTCCGGCTCAGGCGGCGTTGCCTCCGGCGATCTCGGGGAAGAGAACGAGCGGCTGCGGCGGGAGAACTCGCGGCTGACGCGGGAGCTCGGGCAGATGAAGAAGCTCTGCAATAACATTTTCGTCCTCATGTCCAAGTACACCCACGGCCAGCAGGCCGACGCCGCCGACGTCGGGAATTGCTCTGGTGAGTCGGCAGAGACCACGGCGCTCCCACTTCCGCCGGTGCTCGAGCTCTTGCCTTCCTGCCCAAATGCTCCCACGGCTGCCGATTTGGGCGCGGAGGACGAGGAGGAGAAGATGAGCGCTAGGCTCTTCGGCGTCTGCATCGGGCGGAAGCGAATGCGTCACGACGGCGAGGACCTGACGAGCCGAGGAGCGGCGGCGGAGGTGAAGCCTGAGCCGATGGACGCGCAGCAGCCCCCCGGAATGGACGGTCACACGCCGGAGGTGCAAGCCTGGCCCATTTACCGGCCCAGACCCGTGTACCACCCCCTCCGCGCCTCCGACGGGTCAAACTGCTACAGCGGGAGTGACGACCACAACGGGTCCAACTCCAGGTGAGCTCAGCTCAAAAAAAGAAGAGGATAACTACAGGTGAGCTGGGTTCAGGGTCGTGTACTGGTACCATAGTTAAGTTAATTAAATGTAGTCTACTAATCCAGCACTAATTAAGTAGTAGTAAGTCTCATGTACTCCAGTTTCTCCGTAAGACTACCACAGTGGAGTAACATAGATGGTAACATCACACTTATCTAGACAAAATAGATGATGTGACATGTAATTAATAGAGAAAGAGAGGCATGTGGACATATGCATATTATTAGTCTAAGTTACTACCACTAGTCTAAGTTTCTCTGCAAGTCCCGAGTATTTTATCATCTCCAAAGTACTCGTTTTTTACATAAAACAAGCCAGAAAAATCAGAGCAGTGATGACAAGTTCGCTGATGTGATGTTTCGTTCAAAATGAGTTTTTTTAATACTTGGGAGCATCACCTCGAATAAGATATTTTAGCATGTCCACTCGAGCTGGAGAGTTCTCTCATAAAACATTAGTGAAACTTTCGAAAGGTTATTTCTTTCAGTATTGCACATTTAAGTCCAGATGTTATTGATCTTATGTCGAGATTCGTGTGGATATTTTTCTTTTCTTCTTTATGCATGATTCACTCACTTAGCACTTAGATGTGCAATAATTAGAGCCCATCTAGATGTGCCCTAGACACACCTTATTTTTTTCTATGTTTGGGCGTGTCCAGCAGCTCTCTAAAATTCAAATATCTTAACAGTCTGGCCTCCCCCAATTCACACCGTATACGATGGAGCAATGTAATTGCCCGAACTACGCGTCGTGTTATCTCAACATTTGGGCCATACGCAACAACTCACCTCACGACGCACTCTTTTCTTTCCTTGCCGGACTCTTCCTTCCCACTTAGTTTTCCGTCGTAGCAATACATTTCTTGTTGGAGTCTTCTTCTTTAAAACCGGACGACTCCCACCTCACCTTCATCATAGATTTACAGTGGCAAAAAAATACTACAGACAGAAAGCAAGAAATGCCACGAGCATGTTACAACAAGTGCTAAAGTTTCTCTTCCATATTCGACCTTTCCATTAACCACTGTGATTCGCTTGCATGCTTAAGTTTTGAGAATTAAATGGGAAAGCCAAATTAAAGCACTTTAAAAGAGAAGGAAATCATATGATGCAAGAGTTAGATGTATTTTGTTCTAATTATAAGAAACATCGTATTGAGTCGATGAATCCCTTTCTTGGATGTAAATTCGTAAATAATGCAAGAGGGCCATGATGGCTTTTCTTCAATGGCAGTCAATTAGTTGAAAGAAAGCTTAAGCAATATCTTAAATAACATTTCGCGAGTGGCTAAAATGAAACATAAGCTCTATGAAGGTGCAAAATCTTATATAGAAAGAAAAAATAAATTATTATTTCAGAAAAACAGACCCTCTTAAATAACATCCCACGAAAAAACACTCTTAAATAGCATGTCCGGCCGTGCATAGGACCTCGGACGCCACCACCCGTCGCACCGCGATGCCGCGGTTGCCATCTCAATCATGAGGAACGACCGAGAAGCTCGGGCACGGCTGGATGGAGTGGATCCAGATGCTAGATGTGAGGAGCATCTCCGCCCACGTGCCGACCCAGGGCCACTGCCATCACCTACTGCTCTGAGGTGTTACGATCGCCGCATCACTGCCCGCTGCTTCGGGATGCCGCTATGGCCGCCACCACCGCGTTCAGCACACGTTCAGCTCGATGACGTCCCTCGAACTCTTGATCCAGTTGAGGCCGAGGGAGAGTTCTGTCAGCACGACGGCGTGGTGACGGTAATGATGAAGTTACCGGCGCAGGCTTCGCCTAAGCACTACGACGATATGACCGAGGTGTGTAACTGTGGAGGGGGGCACCGCACACGGCTAAGAGAAGACTTGGTGTGCCTTTGGGGTGCCCCCCTCCCACGTGTGTAAAGGGGGGAGGAGAGGTGGCCGGCCCAAGGGGGGGCGCGCCATGGGGGAGTCCTACTTGGACTCCCGGTCCAAGTAGGATTCGCCCCCCCTTCCTATTACCACTAGGAGAAGGAGGGAAGGAGGAGGAGAAGAGAAGGAAAGGGGGGTGCCCCCCCAACCCTAGTCCAATTCGGTTTGGGCTTGGGGAGGCGCGCGCCACCACCTGGCCGCCGCCTCCTCTCTCCACTAGGGCCCATGAAGGCCCATTAACTCCAGGGGGGGTTCGATAACCCCCGGTACTCCAGAAAATGTCCGAACCTATCCGAATACATTCCGGTGTCCAAACATAACCTTCCAATATATCAATCTTTATGTCTCGACCATTTCGAAACTCCTCGTCATGTCCGTGATCTCATCCAGGACTCCGAAAAAACTTCGGTTCATCAAATCACATAACTCATAATACAAATCGTCATCGAACGTTAAGCGTGCGGACCCTACGGGTTCGAGAACTATGTAGACATGACCGAGACACATCTCCGGTCAGAAACCAATAGCGGAAACTGGATGCTCATATTGGTTCCTACATATTCTATGCAGATCTTTATTGGTCAAACCGCACAACAATCATACGTTGTTCCCTTTGTCATCGGTATGTTACTTGCCCGAGATTCGATCGTCGGTATCATCATACCTAGTTCAATCTCGTCACCGGAAAGTCTCTTTACTCGTTCCGTAATGCATCATCCCGTGACTAACTCATTAGTCACATTGCTTGCAAGGCTCATTGTGATGTGCATTATCGAGAGGGCCCAGAGATACCTCTCCGATACACGGAGTGACAAATCCTAATCTCGATCTATGCCAACTCAACAAACACCATCGGAGACACCTGTGTTGGAAATATGCCCTAGAGGCAATAATAAATGGTTATTATTATATTTCCTTGTTCATGATAATTGCCCGTTGTTCATGCTATCATTGTATTAACTGGAAACCGTAATACATGTGTGAATACATAGACCACAACATGTCCCTAGTAAGCCTCTAGTTGACTAGCTCGTTGATCAATAGATGGTTATGGTTTCCTGACCATGGACATTGGATGTCATTGATAACGGGATCACATCATTAGGAGAATGATGTGATGGACAAGACCCAATCCTAAGCATAGCACAAGTTCGTGTAGTTCGTTTGCTAAGAGCTTTTCTAATGCCAAGTATCGTTTCCTTAGACCATGAGATTGTGCAACTCCCGGATACCGCAGGAATGCTTTGGGTGTACCAAACGTCACAACGTAACTTGGTGGCTATAACTGTTGGAAATATGCCCTAGAGGCAATAATAAAATGGTTATTATTATATTTCCTTGTTCATGATAATTGTCTATTGTTCATGCTATAATTGTGTTATCCGGAAATCGTAATACATGTGTGAATACATAGACCACAACATGTCCCTAGTGAGCCTCTAGTTGACTAGCTCGTTGATCAACAGATAGTCATGGTTTCCTGACTATGGACATTGGATGTCATTGATAACGGGATCACATCATTAGGAGAATGATGTGATGGACAAGACCCAATCCTAAGCATAGCACAAAAGATCGTGTAGTTCGTTTGCTAGAGCTTTTCCAATGTCAAGTATCATTTCCTTAGACCATGAGATCGTGCAACTCCCGGATGCCGTAGGAGTGCTTTGGGTGTGCCAAACGTCACAACGTAACTGGGTGACTATAAAGGTGCACTACGGGTATCTCCGAAAGTGTCTGTTGGGTTGGCACGGATCGAGACTGGGATTTGTCACTCCGTATGACGGAGAGGTATCTTTGGGCCCACTCGGTAATGCATCATCATAATGAGCTCAATGTGAATAAGGAGTTAGCCACGGGATCATGCATTACGGTACGAGTAAAGTGACTTGCCGGTAACGAGATTGAACAAGGTATTGGGATACCGACGATCGAATCTCGGGCAAGTAACGTATCGATTGACAAAGGGAATTGTATACGGGATTGATTGAATCCTCGACATTGTGGTTCATCCGATGAGATCATCGTGGAACATGTGGGAGCCAACATGGGTATCCAGATCCCGCTGTTGGTTATTGACCGGAGAGGCGTCTCGGTCATGTCTGCATGTCTCCCGAACCCGTAGGGTCTACACCCTTAAGGTTCGGTGACGCTAGGGTTGTAGAGATATTAGTATGCGGAAATCCGAAAGTTTTTCGGAGTCCCGGATGAGATCCCGGACATCACGAGGAGTTTCGAAATGGTCCGGAGGTGAAGAATTATATATAGGAAGTCCAGTTTCGGCCACCGGGAAAGTTTCGGGGGTTATCGGTATTGTACCGGGACCACCGGAAGGGTCCCGGGGGTCCACCGGGTGGGGCCACCTGTCCCGGAGGGCCCCATGGGGTGAAGTGGGAGGGGAACCAGCCCCTAGTGGGCTGGGGCGCCCCCCTTAGGCCTCCCCCTGCGCCTAGGGTTGGAAACCCTAGGGGTGGGGGGCGCCCCACTTGGCTTGGGGGGCAAGCCACCCCCCTTGGCCGCCGCCCCCCTCAGATGGGATCTCCAGGGGGCCGGCGCCCCCCCAGGGCCCCTATAAATAGTGGGGGGAGGGAGTGCCGCAGCACCACAGCCCTTGGCGCCTCCCTCTCCCTCCCGTGACACCTCTCTCTCCCGTTTGTGCTTGGCGAAGCCCTGCCGGGATCCCCGCTACTTCCACCACCATGCTGTCGTGCTGCTGGATCTCCATCAACCTCTCCTTCCCCCTTGCTGGATCAAGAAGGAGGAGACGTCGCTGCTCCGTACGTGTGTTGAACACGGAGGTGCCGTCCGTTCGGCGCTCGGTCATCGGTGATTTGGATCACGACGAGTACGACTCCATCAACCCCGTTCACTTGAACGCTTCCGCTCGCGATCTACAAGGGTATGTAGATGCACTCCTTTCCCCTCGTTGCTAGTATACTCCATAGATGGATCTTGGTGATGCGTAGAAAATTTTAAAATTCTGCAACGATCCCCAACAGTGGCATCATGAGCCAGGCCTATGCGTAGTTACTATGCACGAGTAGAACACAAAGCAGTTGTGGGCGTAGATGTTGTCAATTTTTCTTGCCACCACTAGTCTTATCTTGTTTCGGCGGTATTGTGGGATGAAGCGGCCCGGACCGACCTTACACGTACGCTTACGTGAGACAGGTTCCACCGACTGACATGCACTAGTTGCATAAGGTGGCTAGCGGGTGTCTGTCTCTCCCACTTTAGTCGGAATGGATTCGATGAAAAGGGTCCTTATGAAGGGTAAATAGAAATTGGCATATCACGTTGTGGTTTTACGTAGGTAAGAAACGTTCTTGCTAGAAACCTATAGAAGCCACGTAAAAACTTGCAACAACAATTAGAGGACGTCTAACTAGTTTTTGCAGCATGTGCCTTGTGATGTGATATGGCCAAAAGGATGTGATGAATGAGATATATGTGATGTATGAGATTGATCATATTCTTGTAATAGGAATCACGACTTGCATGCCGATGAGTATGACAACCGGCAGGAGCCATAGGAGTTGTCTTTATTTTTGTATGACCTGCGTGTCATTGAATAACGCCATGTAAATTACTTTACTTTATTGCTAAACGCGTTAGCCATAGAAGTAGAAGTAATCGTTGGCGTGACAACTTCATGAAGACACGATGATGGAGATCATGGTGTCATGCCGGTGACGAAGATGATCATGGCGCCCCGAAGATGGAGATCAAAGGAGCAAAATGATATTGGCCATATCATGTCACTATTTGATTACATGTGATGTTTATCATGTTTTGCATCTTATTTGCTTAGAACGACGGTAGTAAGTAAGATGATCCCTTATAATAATTTCAAGAAAGTGTTCCCCCTAACTGTGCACCGTTGCGAAGGTTCTTTGTTTCGAAGCACCACGTGATGATCGGGTGTGATAGATTCTAACGTTCGCATACAACGGGTGTTGACGAGCCTAGCATGTACAGACATGGCCTCGGAACACACGCAATACACTTAGGTTGACTTGACGAGCCTAGCATGTACAGACATGGCCTCGGAACATGGAAGACCGAAAGGTCGAGCATGAGTCGTATAGTAGATACGATCAACATGGAGATGTTCACCGATCTTGACTAGTCCGTCTCACGTGATGATCGGACACGGCCTAGTTAACTGGGATCATGTTTCACTTAGATGACTAGAGGGATGTCTATCTGAGTGGGAGTTCATTGAATAATTTGATTAGATGAACTTAATTATCATGAACTTAGTCTAAAATCTTTACAATATGTCTTGTAGATCAAATGGCCCACGTTGCCCTCAACTTCAACGCGTTCCTAGAGAAAACCAAGCTGAAAGATGATGGCAGCAACTATACGGACTGGGTCCGGAACCTGAGGATCATCCTCATAGCTGCCAAGAAAGATTATGTCCTAGAAGCACCGCTAGGTGAAGCACCCATCCCAGAGAACCAAGACGTTATGAACGCTTGGCAATCACGTGCTGATGATTACTCCCTCGTTCAGTGCGGCATGCTTTACAGCTTAGAACCGGGGCTCCAAAAGCGTTTTGAGAAACATGGAGCATATGAGATGTTCAAAGAGCTGAAAATGGTTTTCCAAGCTCATGCCCGGGTCGAGAGATATGAAGTCTCCGACAAGTTCTTCAGCTATAAAATGGAGGAAAATAGTTCTGTTAGTGAGCACATACTCAGAATGTCTGGGTTACACAACCGCTTGTCTCAGCTGGGAGTTAATCTCCCGGATGACGCGGTCATTGACAGAATCCTTCAGTCGCTTCCACCGAGCTACAAGAGCTTTGTGATGAACTTCAATATGCAGGGGATGGAAAAGACCATTCCTGAGGTATATTCAATGCTGAAATCAGTGGAGGTGGAGATAAAAAAGGAACATCAAGTGTTGATGGTGAATAAAACCACTAAGTTCAAGAAAGGCAAGGGTAAGAAGAACTTCAAGAAGGACGGCAAGGGAGTTGCCGCGCCCGGTAAGCCAGTTGCCGGGAAGAAGTCAAAGAATGGACCCAAGCCTGAGACTGAGTGCTTTTATTGCAAGGGAAGTGGTCACTGGAAGCGGAACTGCCCCAAATACTTAGCGGACAAGAAGGCCGACAACACCAAAGGTATATGTGATATACATGTAATTGATGTGTACCTTACCAGTACTCGTAGTAGCTCCTGGGTATTTGATACCGGTGCGGTTGCTCATATTTGTAACTCAAAACAGGAACTGCGGAATAAGCGGAGACTGGCAAAGGACGAGGTGACGATGCGCGTCGGGAATGGTTCCAAGGTCGATGTGATCGCCGTCGGCACGCTGCCTCTACATTTACCTACGGGATTAGTTTTAAACCTCAATAATTGTTATTTAGTGCCATCTTTGCGCATGAACATTGTATCTGGATCGCGTTTAATGCGAGATGGCTACTCATTTAAATCCGAGAATAATGGTTGTTCTATTTATATGAGAGATATGTTTTATGGTCATGCCCTGCTGGTCAATGGTTTATTCTTAATGAATCTCGAACATGATGTTACACATATTCATAGTGTGAATACCAAAAGATGTAAAGTTGATAACGATAGTCCCACATACTTGTGGCACTGCCGCCTTGGTCACATTGGTGTCAAGCGCATGAAGAAGCTCCATGCAGATGGACTTTTGGAGTCTCTTGATTACGAATCATTTGACACATGCGAACCATGCCTCATGGGTAAGATGACCAAGACTCGTTCTCCGGAACAATGGAGCGAGCAACCAACTTATTGGAAATCATACATACCGATGTGTGCGGTCCAATGAGTGTTGAGGCTCACGGAGGATATCGTTATGTTCTCACTCTCACAGATGACTTAAGTAGATATGGGTATGTCTACCTAATGAAACACAAGTCTGAAACCTTTGAAAAGTTCAAGGAATTTCAGAGTGAGGTTGAGAATCAACATGACAGGAAAATAAAGTTCTTACGATCAGATCGTGGTGGAGAATATTTAAGTCACGAATTTGGTACGCACTTAAGGAAATGTGGAATCGTTTCAGAACTCACGCCGCCTGGAACACCTCAGCGAAACGGTGTGTCCGAACGTCGTAATCGCACTCTATTGGATATGGTGCAATCTATGATGTCTCTTACCGATCTACCGCTCTCATTTTGGGGCTATGCTTTAGAGACTGCCGCATTCACTTTAAATAGGGCTCCGTCGAAATCCGTTGAGACGACACCATATGAATTATGGTTTGGGAAGAAACCTAAGCTATCGTTTCTAAAAGTTTGGGGATGCGATGCTTATGTCAAGAAACTTCAACCTGAAAAGCTCGAACCCAAGTCGGAAAAATGCGTCTTCATAGGATACCCTAAGGAAACCATTGCGTATACCTTCTACCTCAAATCCGAAGGCAAGATCTTTGTTGCCAAGAATGGGTCCTTTTTGGAGAAAGAGTTTCTCTCGAAAGAAGTGAGTGGGAGGAAAGTGGAACTTGATGAGGTGATAGTCACCCCTTCCAAACCGGAAAGTAGCGCAGCGCGGGAAGATGTTCCTGTGGTGCCTACACCAACTGGGGAGGAAGTTAATGATGATGATCATGAAGCTTCGGATCAAGTTACTGCTGAACTTCGTAGGTCCACAAGGACACGTTCCGCACCAGAGTGGTACGGCAACCCTGTCCTGGAAATCATGTTGTTAGACAACGGTGAACCTTCGAACTATGAAGAAGCGATGGCGGGCCCGGATTCCGACAAATGGCTAGAAGCAATGAAATCCGAGATAGGATCCATGTATGAAAACGAAGTATGGACTTTGACTGACTTGCCCGATGATCGGCGAGCCATAGAAAATAAATGGATCTTTAAGAAGAAGACAGACGCGGATGGTAATGTGACCATCTATAAGGCTCGACTTGTCGCTAAGGGTTATCGACAAGTTCAAGGGGTTGACTACGATGAGACTTTCTCACCCGTAGCGAAGCTGAAGTTCGTCCGAATCATGTTAGCAATTGCCGCATTCTATGATTATGAGATATGGCAAATGGACGTCAAAACGGCATTCCTTAACGGCTTTCTTAAGGAAGAATTGTATATGATGCAGCCGGAAGGTTTTGTCGATCCTAAGAATGCTAACAAGGTATGCAAGCTCCAGCGCTCCATCTATGGGCTGGTGCAAGCATCTCGGAGTTGGAACATTCGATTTGATGAGATGATCAAAGCATTTGGGTTTACACAGACTTATGGAGAAGCCTGTGTTTACAAGAAAGTGAGTGGGAGCTCTGTAGCATTTCTCTTATTATATGTGGATGACATACTATTGATGGGAAATGATATAGAATTCTTGGAAAGTATAAAGGCCTATTTGAATAAGTGTTTTTCAATGAAGGACCTTGGAGAAGCTGCTTATATATTAGGCATCAAGATCTATAGAGATAGATCAAGACGCCTCATTGGTCTTTCACAGAGTACGTACCTTGACAAGATATTGAAGAAGTTCAATATGGATCAGTCCAAGAAGGGGTTCTTGCCTGTATTGCAAGGTGTGCAATTGAGCACGACTCAATGCCCGACCACGGCAGAAGATAGAGAAAAGATGAGTGTCATCCCCTATGCCTCGGCCATAGGGTCTATTATGTATGCCATGCTGTGTACCAGACCTGATGTAAACCTTGCCGTATGTTTGGTAGGAAGGTACCAAAGTAATCCCGGCATGGAACACTGGACAGCGGTCAAGAATATCCTAAAGTACCTGAAGAGGACTAAGGATATGTTTCTTGTTTATGGAGGTGACGAAGAGCTCGTCGTAAAGGGTTACGTCGACGCTAGCTTCGACACAGATCTGGATGACTCGAAGTCACAAACCGGATACGTGTATATTTTGAATGGAGGGGCAGTAAGCTGGTGCAGTTGCAAGCAAAGCGTCGTGGCGGGATCTACATGTGAAGCGGAGTACATGGCGGCCTCAGAGGCAGCGCAAGAAGCAATCTGGATGAAGGAGTTCATTACCGACCTAGGGGTGATTCCCAATGCGTCGGGCCCGATGACTCTCTTCTGTGATAACACTGGATCTATTGCCCTTGCCAAGGAGCCCAGGTTTCACAGGAAGACCAGGCATATCAAGCGTCGCTTCAACTCCATTCGTGAAAGTGTTCAAAATGGAGACATAGATATTTGTAAAGTACATACGGACCTGAATGTAGCAGATCCATTGACTAAACCTCTCCCTAGAGCAAAACATGATCAACACCAGAACTCTATGGGTGTTTGATTCATCACAATGTAACTAGATTATTGACTCTAGTGCAAGTGGGAGACTGTTGGAAATATGCCCTAGAGGCAATAATAAAATGGTTATTATTATATTTCCTTGTTCATGATAATTGTCTATTATTCATGCTATAATTGTGTTATCCGGAAATTGTAATACATGTGTGAATACATAGACCACAACATGTCCCTAGTGAGCCTCTAGTTGACTAGCTCGTTGATCAACAGATAGTCATGGTTTCCTGACTATGGACATTGGATGTCATTGATAACAGGATCACATCATTAGGAGAATGATGTGATGGACAAGACCCAATCCTAAGCATAGCACAAAAGATCGTGTAGTTCGTTTGCTAGAGCTTTTCCAATGTCAAGTATCATTTCCTTAGACCATGAGATCGTGCAACTCCCGGATGCCGTAGGAGTGCTTTGGGTGTGCCAAACGTCACAACGTAACTGGGTGACTATAAAGGTGCACTACGGGTATCTCCGAAAGTGTCTGTTGGGTTGGCACGGATCGAGACTGGGATTTGTCACTCCGTATGACGGAGAGGTATCTCTGGGCCCACTCGGTAATGCATCATCATAATGAGCTCAATGTGACTAAGGAGTTAGCCACGGGATCATGCATTACGGTACGAGTAAAGTGACTTGCCGGTAACGAGATTGAACAAGGTATTGGGATACCGACGATCGAATCTCGGGCAAGTAACGTACCGATTGACAAAGGGAATTGTATACGGGATTGATTGAATCCTCGACATCGTGGTTCATCCGATGAGATCATCGTGGAACATGTGGGAGCCAACATGGGTATCCAGATCCCGCTGTTGGTTATTGACCGGAGAGGCGTCTCGGTCATGTCTGCATGTCTCCCGAACCCGTAGGGTCTACACACTTAAGGTTCGGTGACGCTAGGGTTGTAGAGATATTAGTATGCGGAAATCCGAAAGTTGTTCGGAGTCCCGGATGAGATCCCGGACGTCACGAGGAGTTCCGGAATGGTCCGGAGGTGAAGAATTATATATAGGAAGTCCAGTTTCGGCCACCGGGAAAGTTTCGGGGGTTATCGGTATTGTACCGGGACCATCGGAAGGGTCCCGGGGGTCCACCGGGTGGGGCCACCTGTCTTGGAGGGCTCCATGGGCTGAAGTGGGAGGGGAACCAGCCCCTAGTGGGCTGGGGCGCCCCCCTTGGGCCTTCCCCGCGCCTAGGGTTGGAAACCCTAGGGGTGGGGGGCGCCCCACTTGGCTTGGGGGGCAAGCCACCCCCCTTGGCCGCCGCCCCCCCTCAGATGGGATTTCCAGGGGGCCGGCGCCCCCCAGGGCCCCTATAAATAGTGGGGGGGAGGGAGGTCAGCAGCACCACAGCCCCTGGCGCCTCCCTCTCCCTCCCGTGACACCTCTCTCTCCCGTTTGTGCTTGGCGAAGCCCTGCCGGGATCCCCGCTACTTCCACCACCACGCTGTCGTGCTGCTGGATCTCCATCAACCTCTCCTTCCCCCTTGCTGGATCAAGAAGGAGGAGACGTCGCTGCTCCGTACGTGTGTTGAACGCGGAGGTGCCGTCCGTTCGGCGCTCGGTCATCGGTGATTTGGATCACGACGAGTACGACTCCATCAACCCCGTTCACTTGAACGCTTCCGCTCGCGATCTACAAGGGTATGTAGATGCACTCCTTTCCCCTCGTTGCTAGTATACTCCATAGATGGATCTTGGTGATGCATAGAAAATTTTAAAATTCTGCAACGATCCCCAACAAGGTACACTACAGGTATCTCCGAAAGTGTCTGTTGGGTTGGCACGAATCGAGACTGGGATTTGTCACTCCATATGACGGAGAGGTATCCCTAGGCCCACTCGATAATGCATCATCGTAATGAGCTCAATGTGACTAAGTAGTTAGTCACGGGATCATGCATTACGGGACGAGTAAAGTGACTTGCCGGTAACAAGATTGAACGAGGTATTGGGATACCGACGATCGAATCTCGGGCAAGTAACATACCGATAGACAAAGGGAATTGTATACGGGATTGATTGAATCCCCGACATCGTGGTTCATCTGATGAGATCATCGTGGAACATGTGGGAGCCAATATGGGTATCCAGATCCCGCTATTGGTTATTGGCCGGAGAGGTGTCTCGATCATGTCTGCATGGTTCCCGAACCCGTAGGGTCTACACACTTAAGGTTCGGTGACTCTAGAGTTGTTATGGGAAATAGTATGTGGTTACCGAAGGTTGTTAGGAGTCCCAGATGAGATCCCGGACGTCACGAGGAGTTCCGGAATGGTCCGGAGGTAAAGATTTATATATGGGAAGTCATCATACGGTCACCGGAAGTGTTCGGGGGTATGCGGTATTGTACCGGGGCCACCGAAGGGGTTCCGGGGGTCCACCTGCCCCGGAGGGCCTTATGGGCTGTAGGTGGAAGGGAACCAGCCCCTAAGTGGGCTGGGCGCCAACCTCCCTCTAGGGCCCATGCGCCTAGGGTTGGAGGAAACCCTGGAGGGGGCGCCCCCCTTGACTTGGGGGGCAAGCCACCCTCCCTGGCCGCCGCCCCTCCCACCAGATGGGATCAAAGGGGCCGGCCCCCCTCTCCCTTGCCCCTATATATAGTGGAGGGGTGGGAGGGCAACCGCACCCCTGGCCTGGCGCAGCCCTCCCTCCTCATACACCTCCTCCTTCTCCTCCGTAGTGCTTAGCGAAGCTCTGCCGGAGAACCACGAGCTCCATTGCCACCATGCCGTCGTGCTGCTGGAGTTCTCCCTCAACTTCTCCTCTCCCCTTGCTGGATCAAGAAGGAGGAGACGTCCCCGGGCTGTACGTGTGTTGAACGCGGAGGCGCCATCCGTTCGGCGCTAGATCGGATCTTCCGCTATTTGAATCGCTGCGAGTACGACTCCATCAACCGCGTTCTTGTAACGCTTCCGCTTAGCGATCTTCAAGGGTATGAAGATGCACTCCCTCTCTCTCGTTGCTAGCATCTCCTAGATTGATCTTGGTCACACGTAGGAAAATTTTGAATTATTGCTACGTTCCCCAACAGTGGCATCATGAGCCAGGTTTATGCGTAGATTCTATGCACGAGTAGAACACAAAGTAGTTGTGGGCGATGATTTGTTCAATTTGCTTGCCGTTACTAGTCTTATCTTGATTCGGCGGCATTGTGGGATGAAACGGCCCGGACCGACCTTACACGTACGCTTACGTGAGACAGGTTCCACCGACTGACATGCACTTGATGCATAAGGTGGCTAGCGGGTGTCTGTCTCTCCCACTTTAGTCGGATCGGATTCGATGAAGAGGGTCCTTATGAAGGGTAAATAGCAATTGGCATATCACCGTTGTGGCTTTTGCGTAGGTAAGAAACGTTCTTCCTAGAAACCCATAGCAGCCACGTAAAACATGCAACAACAATTAGAGGACGTCTAACTTGTTTTTGCAGGGTATGCTATGGGATGTGATATGGCCAAAAGGATGTGATGAATTATATATGTGATGTATGAGATTGATCATGTTCTTTTAATAGGAATCATGACTTGCATGTCGATGAGTATGACAATCGGCAGGAGCCATAGGAGTTGTCTTAATTTATTGTATGACCTGCATGTCAATGAAAACACCATGTAATTACTTTACTTTATTGCTAACCGTTAGCCATAGTAGTAGAAGTAATAGTTGGCGAGACAACTTCATGAAGACACGATGATGGAGATCATGATGATGGAGATCATGGTGTCATGCCGGTGACGAAGGTGATCATGCCGCGCCTCGAAGATGGAGATCAAAGGCGCAAGATGATATTGGCCATATCATGTCACTTTATGATTTGCATGTGATGTTTGTCATGTTTACATCTTATTTGCTTAGAACGACGGTAGCATAAATAAGATGATCCCTCACTAAAATTTCAAGAGATGTGTTCCCCCTAACTGTGCACCGTTGCGAAGGTTCGTTGTTTCGAAGCACCATGTGATGATCGGGTGTGATAGATTCTAACGTTCGCATACAACGGGTGTAAGCAAGATTTACACATGCGAAACACTTAGGTTGACTTGACGAGCCTAGCATGTACAGACATGGCCTCGGAACACAAGAGACCGAAAGGTCGAACTTGAGTCGTATAGAAGATACGATCAACATGAAGATGTTCACCGATGATGACTAGTCCGTCTCACGTGATGATCGGACACGGCCTAGTTGACTCGGATCATGTATCACTTAGATGACTAGAGGGATGTCTATCTGAGTGGGAGTTCATTAAATAATCAGATGAACTTAATTATCATGAACATAGTCAAAAGGTCTTTGCAAATTATGTCGTAGCTTACGCTTTAGTTCTACTGTTTAAGATATGTTCCTAGAGAAAATTTAGTTGAAAGTTGATAGTAGCAATTATGCGGACTGGGTCCGTAAACTGAGGATTGTCCTCATTGCTGCACAGAAGGCTTATGTCCTTAATGCACTGCTCGGTGTGCTGAACCTCGAGCGTCGTTTGTGAATGTTGCGAACATGTGACATACACGTTTTGATGACTACGTGATAGTTCAGTGCGTAAAGTTGAACGGTTTAGAATTGAGGCACCGAAGACATTTTGAAATGTCGCAGAATATATGAGATGTTCCAAGAGCTGAAATTGGGATTTTAGGCTCGTGCCCACGTCAAGAGGTATGAGACCTCTGACAAGTTTCTTAAGCCTGCAAACTAAGGGAGAAAAGCTCAACCGTTGAGCATGTGCTCAGATTGTCTGAGTACTACAATCGCTTGAATCGAGTGAGAGTTAATCTTCCAAATGAGATAGTGATGGTTCTACAAAGTCACTGCCACCAAGCTACTAGAGCTTCGTGATGAACTATAACAAATCAGGGATAGATATGATGATCCTTGAGCTATTCGCGATGTTTGACACCACGAAAGTAGAAATCAAGTAGGAGCATCAATTGTTGATGGTTAGTAAAACCACTAGTTTCAAGAAGGGCAAGGGAAAGAAGGGATACTTCATGAAACGGCAAATCAGTTGCTGCTCTAGTGAAGAAACCCAAGGTTGAACCCAAACCCGAGACTAAGTGCTTCTGTAATGAGGGGAATGGTCACTGAAGCAGAACTACCCTAGATACTTGGTAGATGAGAAGGTAGGCAAGGTCGACAGAAGTATATTGGATATACATTATATTAATGTGTACTTTACTAGTACTCCTAGTAGCACCAGGGTATTAGATACCAGTTCGGTTGCTAAGTGTTGGTAACTCGAAATAAAAGCTGCGGAATAAACGGAGACTAGCTAAAGATGAGATGACGATATGTGTTGGAAGTGTTTCCAAGGTTGATGTGATCAAGCATCGCATGCTCCCTCTACCATCGAGATTGGTGTTAAACCTAAATAATTGTTATTTGGTTTTTGCGTTGAGCATAGACATGATTGGATTATGTTTATCGCAATACGGTTATTCATTTAAGGAGAATGATGGTTACTCTTTTTATTTGAATAATACCTTCAATGGTCTTGCACCTAAAATGAATGGTTTATTGAATCTCGATCGTAGTGATACACATGTTCATGCCAAAAGATATAAGATAGTAATGATAGTACCACATACTTGTGGCACTGCTATTTGAGTCATATTGGGATAAAACGCATGAAGAAGCTCCATGTTGATGGATCTTTGGACTCACTCGTTTTTGAAAAAGTTTGAGACATGCGAACCATGTCTATTGGTTTATACGCATGAAGAAACTCCATGCAGATGGATCGTTTGGACTCACTTGATTTTGAATCACATGAGACATGCAAATCATACCACATGGGCAAGATGACTGAAAGGCCTCGTTTTCAGTAAGATGGAACAAGAAAGCAACTTGTTGGAAGTAATACATTTTGATGTGTGCAGTCCAATGAGTGCTGAGGCATGCAGTGGATATCATTATGTTCTTGCTTCACAGATGATTTGAGTAGATGCTGAGTATATTTACTTGATGAAACACAAGTCTGAATTATGGAAAGGTTCAAGTAATTTCAGAGTGAAGTTGAAGATCGTCGTGACAAGAGGATAAAATGTCTGTGATATGATCATAGAGATGAATATCTGAGTTACGAGTTTGGCACACAATTAAGAAATTGTGGAAATTGTTTCACGACTAATACCGCCTGGAACACCATAGTGTGATGGTGTGTTCGAACATCATAACTGCACCCTATTGGATATGGTGCATACCATGATGTCTCTTATCGAATTACACTATCGTTTATGGGTTAGGCATTAGAGACAACCGCATTCACTTTAAATAGGGCACCACGCAATTCCGTTGAGATGACACCGTATGAACTATGGTTTAGAGAAACCTAAGCTGTCGTTTCTTAAAAGTTTGGGGCTGCGACGCTTATGTGGAAAAGTTTCAGGCTGATAAGCTTGAACCCAAAGCGGATAAATGCATCTTCATAGAATACCCAAAACAGTTGGGTATACCTCCTATTTCAGATCCGGAAGCAAAGTGATTGTTTCTAGAAACAAGTCCTTTCTTGAGGAAAAGTTTCTCTCGAAAGAATTGAGTGGGAGGATGGTGGAGACTTGATGAGGTTATTGAACCGTCACTTCAACTAGTGTGTAGCAGGGCGCAGGAAGTTGTTCCTGTGGCACCTACACCAACTGAAGTGGAAGCTTATGATAGTGATCATGAAACTTCGGATCAAGTCACTGCCAAACCTCGTAGGTCGACAAGGATGCGTACTACTTCATAGTGGTACGTAATCCTGTCTTGGAAGTCATGTTGCTAGACAACAATGAACCTACGAGCTATGGAGAAGCGATGATGGGCCCGGATTCCGACGAATGGCTCGAGGCCATAAAATCCGAGAGAGGATCCATGTATAAAAACAAAGTGTAGACTTTGAAAGGACTACTTGATGGTCATAAGGCTGTTGGGTACACATGGATTTTAAAAGGGAAGGCAGACAATGATGGTAAGTATCACCATTAAGAAAGCTCGACTTGTCGTTAAGATTTTTTCCGACAAGTTCAAGGAGTTGACTACGATGAGATTTTCTCACTCGTAGCGATGCTAAGAGTCTGTTGGAACTATATTAGCAGTTACTGCATTATTTATGAAATCTTCCAGATAGGATGTCAAAACATTGTTTCCTCGATGATTTTCTTGAGGAAAGGTTGTATGTGATAGAACCAGATGGTTTTGTCAATCCTGAAAGATGCTAACAAGTATGCAAAGCTCCAGCAATCCTTCTAAGGACTGGAGTAAGCATCTCGGAGTTGGAATGTACGCTTTGATGAGATGATAAAAGATTTTGGGTTTATACAAAGTTTATGAGAAACTTATATTTCCAAAGAAGTGAGTGGGAGCACTATAGAATTTTTGATGAGTATATGTTGTTAACATATTGTTGATCAGAAATGATGTAGAATTTCTGGAAAGCATACATGGTTATTTGAAAAGTGTTTTTCAATGGAAAACCTGGATTAAGCTACTTGAACATTGAGCATCAAGATCTATAAGGATAGATCAAAAACGCTTAATAGTACTTTCAAATGAATACATACCGTGACAAGATTTTGAAGGAGTTCAAAATAGATCAGCAAAGAAGGAGTTCTTGGCTGTGTTACAAGGTGTGAGTATTGAGTAAGACTCAAGACCTGACCACGACAGAAGAGAGAGAAAGGACGAAGGTCGTCCCCTATGCTTTAGACGTAGGCTCTACAATATGCTATGCTGTTTACCGCACCTGAAGTGTGCCTTGCCATGAATTAGTCAAGGGGTACAAGAGTGATCCAGGAATGGATCACATGACAATGGTCGAACTTATCCTTAGTAATTAGTGAACTAAGGAATTTTCTCGATTATGGAGGTGGTAAAAGAGTTCGTCGTAAAGGGTTACGTCGATGCAAACTTTGACACTAATCCAGATGACTCTGAGTAGTAAACCGGATTCGTATAGTAGAGCAGTTATTTGGAATAGCTCCAAGTAGCGCGTGGTAGCTGCATCTACAAGATGACATAGAGACTTGTAAAGCACACACGGATCTAAAAGGTTCAGACCCGTTGACTAATAACCTCTCTCACAAGCGAGATATGATCAAAGCCCATGGGTGTTGGATTCATTGCAATCACATAGTGATGTGAACTAGATTATTGACTCTAGTGCAAGTGGGAGACTGTTGGAAATATGCCCTAGAGGCAATAATAAAATGGTTATTATTACATTTCCTTGTTCATGATAATTGTCTGTTGTTCATGCTATAATTGTATTAACTGGAAACCGTAATACATGTGTGAATACATAGACCACAACATGTCCCTAGTAAGCATCTAGTTGACTAGCTCGTTGATCAATAGATGGTTATGGTTTCCTGACCATGGACATTGGATGTCATTGATAACGTGATCACATCATTAGGAGAATGATGTGATGGACAAGACCCAATCCTAAGCATAGCACAAGATCGTGTAGTTCGTTTGCTAAGAGCTTTTCTAATGTCAAGTATCCTTTCCTTAGACCATGAGATTGTGCAACTCCCGGATACCATAGGAATGCTTTGGGTGTACCAAACGTCACAACGTAACTGGGTGGCTATCAAGGTACACTACAGGTATCTCCGAAAGTGTCTGTTGGGTTGGCATGAATCGAAACTGGGATTTGTCACTCCGTATGACGGAGAGGTATCTCTGGGCCCACTCGGTAATGCATCATCATAATGAGCTCAATGTGACTAAGTAGTTAGTCACGGGATCATGCATTACGGGACGAGTAAAGTGACTTGCCGGTAACAAGATTGAACGAGGTATTGGGATACCGACGATCGAATCTCGGGCAAGTAACATACCGATAGACAAAGGGAATTGTATACGGGATTGATTGAATCCCCGACATCGTGGTTCATCCGATGAGATCATCGTGGAACATGTGGGAGCCAATATGGGTATCCAGATCCCGCTATTGGTTATTGGCCGGAGAGGTGTCTCGGTCATGTCTGCATGGTTCCCGAACCCGTAGGGTCTACACACTTAAGGTTCGGTGACGCTAGAGTTGTTATGGGAAATAGTATGTGGTTACCGAAGGTTGTTCGGAGTCCCGGATGAGATCCCGGACGTCACGAGGAGTTCCGGAATGGTCCGGAGGTAAAGATTTATATATGGGAAGTCATCATATGGTCACCGGAAGTGTTCCGGGGTATGCCGGTATTGTACCGGGGCCACCGAAGGGGTTCCGGGGTCCACCGGGAGGGTCCACCTGCCCCGGAGGGCCTTATGGGCTTTAGGTGGAAGGGAACCAGCCCCTAAGTGGGCTGGGCGCCAACCTCCCCCTAGGGCCCATGCGCCTAGGGTTGGAGGAAACCCTGGAGGGGGCGCCCCCCTTGACTTGGGGGGCACGCCACCCTCCCTGGCCGCCGCCCCTCCCACCAGATGGGATCAAAGGGGCCGGCCCCCCCTCTCCCTTGCCCCTATATATAGTGGAGGGGTGGGAGGGCAACCGCACCCCTGGCCTGACGCAGCCCTCCCTCCTCATACACCTCCTCCTTCTCCTCCGTAGTGCTTAGCGAAGCTCTGCCAGAGAACCACGAGCTCCATTGCCACCATGCCGTCGTGCTGCTGGAGTTCTCCCTCAACTTCTCCTCTCCCCTTGCTGGATCAAGAAGGAGGAGACGTCCCCGGGCTGTACGTGTGTTGAACGCAGAGGCGCCGTCCGTTCGGCGCTAGATTGGATCTTCCGCGATTTGAATCGCTGCGAGTACGACTCCATCAACCGCGTTCTTGTAACGCTTCCGCTTAGCGATCTTCATGGGTATGAAGATGCACTCCCTCTCTCTTGTTTCTAGCATCTCCTAGATTGATCTTGGTGACACGTAGGAAAATTTTGAATTATTACTACGTTCCCCAACAACCTGTAGAGTATCTTTATAGTCACCCAGTTACGTTGTGATGTTTGATAGCACACAAGGTGTTCCTCCGGTATTCGTGAGTTGCACAATCTCATAGTCTGAGGAACATGTATAAGTCATGAAGAAAGCAATAGCAGGAAAACTAAACGATCATTATGCTAAGCTAACGGATGAGTTTTGTCCATCACATCATTCTCTAATGATGTGATCCCGTTCATCAAATGACAACACATGTCTATGGCTAGGAAACTTAACCATCTTTGATTAACGAGCTAGTCAAGTAGAGGCATACTAGGGACACTCTGTTTGTCTATGTATCCACACATGTACTAAGTTTCCGGTTAATACAATTCTAGCATGAATAATAAACATTTATCATGATATAAGGAAATATAAATAACAACTTTATTATTGCCTCTAGGGAATATTTCCTTCATTCTACCACTTGCACTAGAGTCAATAATCTAGATTACGTAGTAATGATTCTAACACCCATGGAGTCTTGGTGTTGATCATGTTTTGCTCGTGAGAGAGGCTTAGTCAACCGGTCTGCAACATTCAGATCTGTATGTATCTTGCAAATCTCTGTCTCCCTCCTTGACTTGATCACGGTTGGAATTGAAGCATCTCTTGATGTGCTTGGTTCTCTTGTGAAATCTAGATTCCTTTGCCAAGGCAATTGCACCAGTATTGTCACAAAAGATTTTCATTGGACCCAATGCACTAGGTATTACACCTAGATCAGATATGAACTCCTTCATCCAGACTCCTTCATTTGCTGCTTCCGAAGCAGCTATGTACTCCGCTTCACACGTAGATCCCACCACGACGCTCTGCTTAAAACTGCACCAACTGGCAGCTCCACCATTCAATATAAATATGTATCCTGTTTGTGGCTTAGAGTCATCTGGATCAGTGTCAAAGCTTGCATCAACGTAACCATTTACGACGAGATTTTGTCACCTCCATAAACGAGAAACATATCCTTAGTCCTTTTCAGGTATTTCAGGATGTTCTTGAGCGCTGTCTAGTGATCCACTCCTGGATTACTCGGGTACCTCCCTGCTAAAGTAATAGCAAGGCACACATGAGGTCTGGTACAAAGCATTGCATACATGATAGAACCTATGGCTGAGGCATAGGGAATGACTTTCATTTTCTCTCTATCTTCTGCAGTGGTCGGGCATTGAGTCTGACTCAACTTCACACCTTGTAACACAGACAAGAACCTTTTCTTTGACTGATCCATTTTAAACTTGTTCAAAACTTTATCAAGGTATGTGCTTTGTGAAAGTCCAATTAAGCGTATTGATCTATCTCTATAGATCTTGATGCCCAATATATAAGCAGCTTCACCGAGGTCCTTCATTGAAAAATTCTTATTAAAGTATCCTTTTATGCTATCCAAAAATTCTGTATTATTTCCAATCAACAATATGTCATCCACACATAATATTAGAAATGCTACAGAGCTCCCACTCACTTTCTTGTAAATACAGGCTTCTCCAAAAGTCTGTATAAAACCATATGCTTTGATCACACTATCAAAGCGTATATTCCAACTCCGAGAGGCTTGCACCAGTCCATAAATGGATCGCTGGAGCTTGCACACTTTGTTAGTACCTTTAGGATCGAAAAAACCTTCTGGTTGCATCATATACAACTCTTATTTAAGATATCCGTTAAGGAATGTAATTTTGACATCTGATACGTCTCCAACGTATCTATAATTTATGAAGTATTCATGCTGTTATTTTATCATTCTTGGGTGTTTTACAATCATTTTATAGCAACTTCATTTTTTGGGACTAACCTATTGACCCAGTGCCCAGTGCCAGTTGCTGTTTTTTGCTTGTTTTTTACATCGCAGGAAATCAATATCAAACGGAGTCCAAACACAAGAAACTTTACGGAGATTTTTTTTGGACCAGAAGGAACCCATTGGGCCACAGCTGCACCTGGGGGTGCCCCGAGGGGGGCATAACCCACCAGTGCGCGCTAGGCCCCCCTGGCGTGCCCAGGTGGGTTGTGCCCACCTCGTTGGCCTCCCGCACCCCCTCTTTGCACTATAAATTCCCAAATATTCCGAAACCCTTCGGGGTTAACCTAGATCAGAAGTTCCGCCGCCGCAGGGCTCCGTAGCCACCGAAAACCAATCTAGAGCCGTTCCGGCACCCTGCCGGAGGGGGGAATCATCTCCGGTGGCCATCTTCATCATCCCGGCAGCCACCACGATGAGGAGGGAGTAGTCCACCCTCGGGGTTGAGGGTTTGTAACAGTAGCTATGTGTTTAATCTCTTTCTCTCGTGATCTATATCATGGGCTCTGTTAATATAGTCGGATCATATGATGTTTCTCCCCTCTATACTCTTGTTGTGATGAATTGAATCTTTATCCTTTGAAGTTTTGTCATGTCGGATTGAATGTTCAGATTGAGATCACATGATGTATGTCTTGCAGTATGAATACATGAGGTGACATTGGGGTATCTTATTGATTCACTTGATATATGTTTTGGCACTCAACTTGCGGATTCCCGCGGTGATATTGGGGTAATCTATGCATAGGGGTTGATGCACGTTTTTATTATCTTTTCTCTGATAGAAACTTTGGGGCCTTGCTACCTCTTGAGCACTGCGTTGGTTTTCCCTTGAAGAGGAAAGGGTGATGCAGCAAAGTAGCGTAAGTATTTCCCTCAGTTTTGAGAACCAAGGTATCAATCCAGTAGGAGGCCACGCACGAGTCCCTCACACCTACACAAACACATAAATCCTCGCAACGAACACGATAAGGGGTTGTCAATCCCCACACGGTCACTTACGAGAGTGAGATCTGATAGATATGATAGGATAATATTTTTGGTATTTTTATGATAAAGATGCAAAGTAAAGTAAAAGCAAAATAAAAACGGCGCCAGAAATAGCTTGTTGTCGGGAGATTAATATGATGGAAAATAAACCCGGGGGCCATAGGTTTCACTAGTGGCTTCTCTCAAGAGCATAAGTATTTACGGTGGGTGAACAAATTACTATTGAGTAATTGACAGAATTGAGCATAGTTATGAGAATATCTAGGTATGATCATGTATATAGGCATCACGTCCGAAACAAGTAGACCGACTCCTGCCTGCATCTACTACTATTACTCCACACATCGACCGCTATCCAGCATGCATCTAGAGTATTAAGATCATAATAACAGAGTAACGCTTTAAGTAAGATGACATGATGTAGAGGGATAAACTCATGCAATATGATATAAACCCCATCTTGTTATCCTCGATGGCAACAATACAATACGTGCCTTGCTGCCCCTACTGTCACTGGGAAAGGACAACGCAAGATTGAACCGAAAGCTAAGCACTTCTCCCATTGCAAGAAAGATCAATCTAGTAGGCCAAACCAAACTGATAATTCGAAGAGACTTGCAAAGATAACCAATCATACATAAAAGAATTCAAAGAAGATTCAAATATTGCGCATAGATAAACTTGATCATAAACCCACAATTCATCGGTCTCAACAAACACACCGCAAAAGAAGATTACATCGAATAGATCTCCACGAGAGAGGGGAAGAACATTGTATTGAGATCCAAAAAGAGAGAAGAAGCCATCTAGCTAATAACTGTGGACCCGAAGGTCTGAGGTAAACTACTCACACTTCATCGGAGAGGCTATGGTGTTGATGTAGAAGCCCTCCGTGATCGATGCCCCCTCCGGCGAAGCTCCGGAACAGGCCCCAAGATGGGATCTCACGGGTACAGAAGGTTGCGGCGGTGGAATTAGGTTTTTGGCTCTGTATCTGATAGTTTGGGGGTACGTAGGTATATATAGGAGGAAGAAGTACGTCGGTGGAGCAACGTGGGGCCCACGAGGGTGGAGGGCGCGCCTGGGGGGGGGGGTAGGTGCGCCCCTACCTCGTGGCCTCCTGTTTGAAGTCTTGACGTAGGGTCCAAGTCCTCTAGATCACGTTCATTCCGAAAATCACGTTCCCGAAGGTTTCATTCCGTTTGGACTCCGTTTGATTATCTTTTTCTGTAAAACTCTGAAATAGGCAAAAAACAGCAATTCTGGGCTGGGCCTCCGGTTAATAGGTTAGTCCCAAAAATAATATAAAAGTGTATAATAAAGCCCAATAATGTCCAAAACAGAATATAATAAAGCATGGAGCAATCAAAAATTATAGATACGTTGGAGACGTATCAAGCATCCCAAGCTTAATTCATGCTCGTCCTCGAGTAGGTAAATGATAAAAACAGAATTTTTGATGTGGAATGCTACACTGCATAATTTCAATGTAATTCTTCTTAACTGTGGTATGAATATTCAGATCCGAAAGATTCAAGATAAAAGTTCAACATCGACATAAAAATAATAATACTTCAAGCATACTAACTAAGCAATTATGTCCTCTCAAAATAACATGGCCAAAGAAAGTTCATCCCTACAAAATCATATAGTTTAGTCATGCTCCATTTTCGTCACACAAGAATGCTCTCATCATGCACAACCCCGATGACAAGCCGAGCAATTGTTCATACTTTAGTAATCTCAAACCTTTTCAACCTTCACGCAATACATGAGCGTGAGCCATGGATATAGCGCTATGGGTGGAATAGAATATAATGATGGGGGTTATGTGGAGAAGACAAAAAAGGAGAAAGTCTCACATCAATGAGGCTAATCAATGGGCTATGGAGATGCCCATCGATTGATGTTAATGCAAGGAGTAGGGATTGCCATGCAACGGATGCACTAGAGCTATAAATATATGAAAGCTCAACAAAAGAAACTAAGTGGGTGTGCATTCAACTTGCTTGCTCACGAAGACCTAGGGCACTTGAGGAGGCCCATTGCTGGAATATACAAGCCAAGTTCTATAATGAAAAATTCCCACTAGTATATGAAAGTGACAAAACAAGAGACTCTCTATCATGAAGATCATGGTGCTACTTTGAAGCACAAGTGTGGAAAAAGGATAGTAACATTGTCCCTTCTCTCTTTTTCTCTCATTTTTTTGGGCCTTCTCTTTTTTTATGGCCTTTCTCTTTTTTTTATTCCTCACTTGGGACAATGCTCTAGAAAATGATGATCATCACACTTCTATTTATTTACAACTCAATGATTACAACTCGATACTAGAACAAAGTATGACTCTATATGAATGCCTCCGGCGGTGTACCGGGATATGCAATGAACCAAGAGTGACATGTATGAAATAATTATGAATGGTGGCTTTGCCACAAATACTATGTCAACTACATGATCATGCAAAGCAATATGACAATGATGAACGTGTCATGATAAATGGAACGGTGGAATGTTGCATGGCAATATATCTCGGAATGGCTATGGAAATGCCATAATAGGTAGGTATGGTGGCTGTTTTGAGGAAGATATAAGGAGGTTTATGTGTGAAAGAGCGTATCATATCACGGGGTTTGGATGCACTGACGATGTTTGCACCAACTCTCAATGTGAGAAAGGGCAATGCACGGTACCGAAGAGGCTAGCAATGATGTAAGGGTGAGAGTGCGTATAATCCATGGACTCAACATTAGTCATAAAGAACTCACATACTTATTGCAAAAATCTACAAGTCATCAAAAACCAAGCACTACACACATGCTCCTAGGGGGATAGATTGGTAGGAAAAGACCATCGCTCGTCCCCGACCGCCACTCATAAGGAGGACAATCAAAGAACACCTCATGTTTCAAATTTGTTACATAACGTTTACCATACGTGCATGCTACGGGACTGCAAACTTCAACACAAGTATTTCTCAAATTCACAACTACTCAACTAGCACAACTTTGATATCACTACCTCCATGTCTCAAAACAATCATCAAGCATCAAACTTTTCTTAGTATTCAACACACTCATAATTTTTTTTACTAGTCTTGAATACCTAGGATATTAGGATTATTGAAGCAAATTACCATGATATTGAAGACTCTCAAAAATAATCTAAGTGAAGCATGAGAGAATAATAGTTTCTATAAAACAAATCCACCACCGTGCTCTAAAAGATATAAGTGAAGTACTAGAGCAAAACTATATAGCTCAAAAGATATAAGTGAAGCACATAGAGTATTCTAATAATTTCCGAATCATGTGTGTCTCTCTCAAAAGGTGTGTACAGAAAGGATGATTGTGGTAAACTAAAAAGCAAAGACTCAAATCATACAAGACGCTCCAAGAAAAACACATATCATGTGGTGAATAAAAATATAGCTCCAAGTAAAGTTACCGATGGAAGTAGACGAAAGAGGGGATGCCTTCCGGGGCATCCCCAAGCTTTGGCTTTTTGGTGCCCTTAGATTATCTTGGGGGTGCCATGGGTATCCCCAAGCTTAGGCTCTTGCCACTCCTTGTTCCATAGTCCATCAAATCTTTCACCCAAAACTTGAAAACTTCACAACACAAAACTTAACAGAAAATCTCGCGAGCTCCGTTAGCGAAAGAAAACAAAAGACCACTTCAAGGTACTGTAATGAAATCATTCTTTATTTATATTGGTGTTAAACCTACTGTATTCCAACTTCCCTATGGTTTATAAACTATTTTACTAGCCATAGATTCATCAAAATAAGCAAACAACACACGAAAAACAGAATCTGTCAAAAACAGAACAGTCTGTAGTAATATGTAACTAACGCAAACTTCTGGAACTCCAAAAATTCAGAAAAAATTGGACGACCTAGAAAATTTGTTTATTGATCAGCATCAATTGTAATCAATATTTTATCACGTTCTGGTGATTTTTAACAATTATTTTCGTGAACAGAAAGTTTCTGGAATTTCTGCAAGATCAAATAACTATCATCCAAGAAGATCCTATAGGTTTAACTTGGCACAAACACTAATTAAAATATAAAAACACATCTAACCAGAGTCTAGATCAAAGATTTATTCCTAAAAAGAAGCAAAAAGCAAAAAACTAAAAATAAAATTGGGTTGCCTCCCAACAAGCGCTATTGTTTAACGCCCCTAGCTAGGCATAATAGCAAGGATAGATCTAGGTACTGCCATAATAATAAGATAGATCATTAAAACTCATCTCACATCTAGGTATTGCCATCTTTGGTTTTAGGGAAGAAAAGAGCAAACTTGTTATCTATGGAATTAATCTTTCTATTTTTATAAAGCACGTGGCCATTAATGGTAGAAGAAAGATTAAGTATGTTGCGGAAATTGGCATCTAGGCTTGCCTTTATTTCTTTGATAGATTCGCTTTGGTAAGAGAGCAAAAGAGATGTGGTTTCAATTTTCTCATTAATGGGGTGCCCAAATATAGTTTTCATATTTTCATAGGTATCTATAGGGTCCCCTTCAAGAAAACCCTCTTCAAAAATAGAATCTAAAACTTGTTTGAATGAAGCGGGCAACCCAACATAAAAGCTCTTTAAGTAAACCTCAATTTGATATTGGGGTACATAGCTAGCCCAGATCCTTAACAGCCTATCCCAAGCATCTTTCAAAGATTCATCGAGTAAATAACAAAAATTCCAGAATCATCTTCATCAAAATTACTAAGATTCTCATTGATAACTCCGGTAGTTTTTCCATAGTATCTCTATTTATGAGTTAAGATAAAATAGCAGGATTGTCTAAAGCGCTAAAACTCGGGAGAGAAACCCCAACTCTTTTTGGTTCCGACATGGCGAGGGAAAAGAGAACGAAAAGAGGCAACCGGAAAAAGAAAGGGCGAATAAAATGGCAAGGGTGAAGTGGGGGAGAGGAAAACGAGAGGCAAATGGCAAATAATGTAATGCGGGATATAAGAGTTCGTGATGGGTACTTGGTATGTTGACTTTTGCGTAGACTCCCCGGCAACGGCGCCAGAAATCCTTCTTGCTACCTCTTGAGCACTGCGTTGGTTTTCCCTTGAAGAGGAAAGGGTGATGCAGCAAAGTAGCGTAAGTATTTCCCTCATTTTTGACAACCAAGGTATCAATCCAGTAGGAGGCCACGCACGAGTCCCTCGCACCTACACAAACAAATAAATCCTCACAACCAACGCGATAAGAGGTTGTCAATCCCTACACAGTCACTTACGAGAGTGAGATCTGATAGATATGATAGGATAATATTTTTGGTATTTTTATGATAAAGATGCAAAGTAAAGTAAAAGCAAAATAAAAACGGCGCCAGAAATAGCTTGTTGTCGGGAGATTAATATGATGGAAAATAGACCCCGGGGCCATAGGTTTCACTAGTGGCTTCTCTCAAGAGCATAAGTATTTACGGTGGGTGAACAAATTATGTTGAGCAATTGATAGAATTGAGCATAGTTATGAGAATAACTAGGTATGATCATGTATATAGGCATCACGTCCGAAACAAGTAGACCGACTGCTGCCTGCATCTACTACTATTACTCCACACATCGACCGCTATCCAGCATGCATCTAGAGTATTAAGTTCATAAGAACAGAGTAACGCTTTAAGCAAGATGACATGATGTAGAGGGATAAACTCATGCAATATGATATAAACCCCATCTTGTTATCCTCGATGGCAACAATACAATACGTGCCTTACTGCCCCTACTGTCACTGGGAAAGGACACCGCAAGATTGAACCCAAAGCTAAGCCTTTCTCCCATTGCAAGAAAGATCAATCTAGTAGGCCAAACCAAACTGATAATTCGAAGAGACTTGCAAAGATAACCAATCATACATAAAAGAATTCAGAGAAGATTCAAATATTGTTCATAGATAAACTTGATCATAAACCCAGAATTCATCGGTCTCAACAAACACACCGCAAAAGAAGATTACATCGAATAGATCTCCACGAGAGAGGGGAAGAACATTGTATTGAGATCCAAAAAGAGAGAAGAAGCCATCTAGCTAATAACTATGGACCCAAAGGTCTGAGGTAAACTACTCACACTTCATCGGAGAGGCTATGGTGTTGATGTAGAAGCCCTCCGTGATCGATGCCCCCTCCGGCGGAGCTCCGGAACAGGCCCCAAGATGGGATCTCACGGGTACAGAAGGTTGCGGCGGTGGAATTAGGTTTTTGGCTCCGTATCTAATAGTTTGGGGGTACGCAGGTATATATAGGAGGAAGAAGTACGT
>NC_057814.1:258425054-258428061 GCF_018294505.1 Triticum aestivum | reverse complement strand
ACCTCGTGGCCTCCTATTTGAAGTCTTGACATAGGGTCCAAGTCCTCTGGATCACGTTCGTTTTGAAAATCACGTTCCCGAAGGTTTCATTCCGTTTGGACTCCGTTTGATATTCTTTTTCTACGAAACTCTGAAATAGTCAAAAAATAGCAATTCTGGGCTGGGCCTCCGGTTAATAGGTTAGTCCCAAAAATAATATAAAAGTGTATAATAAAGCCCAATAATGTCCAAAACAGAATATAATATAGCATGGAGCAATAAAAAATTATAGATACGTTGGAGACGTATCAGGCCTCCTTGTAGTTCTTTGTGTGGATTGAGTATTATGAATATGAATTTGCTTTGGTGTTATTCTAGTACGAACTCTAGGATAGATCGAATGGAAACAATAGCTTTGTGTTATTTTAGTACGAATTCTTGAATAGATCGAACGGAAAAAATAGCTTTGAGGTGGTTTCGTACCCTACAAACAATTCCTATCTTTTGTTCTCCGCTAATAGGAACTCGGGAGTGATTCTTTATTGTACTTTGAGGGATAATCATATTATCCAACTATGTTAGCACTGTTGAAAGATTGCACTAGTGAAAGTACGGACCCTAGGCCTTGTTTTTTAGCATTGCAATACCGGTTTTTGTGCCCGTTTACTATTTGCTACCTTGATGTTTTTATTTATTCAGATTATAAAAATATATTTCTACCATCAATATTACACTTTTATCATCATCTCTTCGTCGAACTAGTGCACCTATACAATTTGCCATTGTATTGGGTGTGTTGGGGACACAAGAGATTTCTTGTATTTGGTTCCAGGGTCGTTTGAGAGAGACCATCTTCATCCTACACCTCTCACGGATTGATAAACCTTAGGTCATCCACTTGAGGGAAAATTGCTACTGTCCTACAAAACTCTGCGCTTGGAGGCCCAACACGTGTCTACAAGAGTAAAGTTGCGTAGTAGACATCAAGATCTTTTCTGGCACCGTTGCCGGGGAGGTGAGTGCTTGAAGGTATATCTTTAGATCTTGCAATTGAATCTTTTAGTTTCTTGTTTTATCACTAGTTTGGCTTATAAAAGAAAAACTACAAAAAATGGAATTTAGGTTGCATCCTATTATTGATCATCTTTATAATATCTTTCTTGAAAATGATGGTTCAGAAAATCGTGCTCAATTGTTAGAAGAAGAAGTCAATAAAATGCTTGGCACAAAATATTTGAATGATGAGCATGATTGCAATGTTGTTAGTATGAATTCCTTGAATATCCAAAATGCTAATGATGATTGCACAAGTCATGACAAAAATGTTTCTTATAAACATGTCACTATTTTGCGGAGTGAATTGGGAGTGCCTTTGCACACCAAAAAGGGAAGATAGATTTTGTAAGAAGCATAAATATTTAGAAATGGAAAAGTTGCAAGAGAGGCTAGATGATTGTGCTTAAAGATGTAATTTCTTTCGCCATCCTTGTGAAATTTGCAATGAACATCGTCATTTAAATCTCCAATGCAAATTCTTTCATGATCAAATCGTGTCCAAAAATTGTGATAACTTGATTACCCTTGAGCATCATAAAGAGCTTAGCTTTCGTTTCGGGTATGAAGAAATGAAACGTATAACTAAGGGTTTTCCAAATCCCAAGAGATTTCTTGGTTTTGATCTAGAAGAAATTTATATGTTTTGTGCGGTAAATTGCATTGAGAATCCTTATATTGCCAACTACCTAAAGACAAGAAAACAAATGGATTATGAAGAGAGTACTAATGAAAGGGAAAATGTTTTCCAAAACCCTCCTATTGTTTATTATGATGAATCAGGTAACGAGGAGGAGCTTCCTATCCAATCAATCTCTTCAACAAGAAGCTTGAAAAAATTAATTAAACCTGCACATGATGTGGTGCAGAAGAAGAAAAGAAGAAATAATAGAGGTAACAAGGTATCTCTCCCAAATAATGTTGCTCGCATCACCATCGTGCCTCATGAAAGTGAATCAAATATGTTGATGGAGGATGATGATATTGATGATGATTTTGGTATGCCTATTACTTGTTGCGATGATTATGATTGGGAAAACAATGATATCCATTATGATCTAGAAAATCTTTTTAGCACTTGCTGCTCTATGTGGACGACATTATCCTGACGGCATCCTCGCCTGGGCTTCTTCAGCAGCTCACGGTTCGTCTTCGCGATGAGTTTGCCCTCAAGGATCTTGGAGCGCTGCACTACTTCCTTGGCATAGAGGTTGTTCGCCGTGCCGACGGGTTCTTTCTGCATTAGCAGAGGTACGCTCATGAGCTTCTCGAGCGCGCGGGTATGCTTAACTGCAAAACCGCGCCCACGCCTGTTGACACCAAGGCAAAGGTGTCTGCTTTGGAGGGTTCCCCTGCGCCAGATGCGGCGTTCTATCGCTCCATCGTCGGCGCCCTGCAGTATCTCACCCTCACTCGGCCTGACTTGCAGTATGCAGTTTAGCAGGTGTGCGTCCTCATGCACTCCCAGCGTGATTCTCATTGGACTCTGGTGAAGCGTATTCTTCGGTATATACACGACACTATGACCATGGGACTCACCCTGACGGCTTCCTCCTCCATCGATATGGTTGCCTACTCCGACGCTGATTGGGCTGGCTGCCCGGACACGCGTCGCTCTACGTCAGGCTATTGTGTCTACCTCAGGCCCTCGCTGATATCGTGGTCGTCCAAGCGGCAGCCCACGGTTTCTCGCTCGAGTGCCGAGGCGGAGTATCGGGCAGTGGCTAACGCCGTTGCTGAGTGCTCTTGGCTCCGTCAACTTCTCCAGGAGTTGCTTTGTGTGGTCCCCAAGGCCACGATCGTCTACTGTGACAACGTCTCCGCCGTCTACCTCTCTGCCAACCCCGTCCACCATCGCCGTACGAAGCATATTGGGCTCGACATTCACTTCGTTTGCGAGCAGGTGGCTCTCGGGAAGGTTCGTGTTTTGCACGTTCCTACTACTCAGCAGTTTTCCGATGTCATGACTAAGGGA
>NC_057814.1:258363700-258424829 GCF_018294505.1 Triticum aestivum | reverse complement strand
CATACGTTGTACACTGCATATGTATAGGACTATGGTCTGTATTTATACCGTTGTATCTCTCTCTCTCTCCCCCCCGTATATTTGTACATCTTGGGATACAAGTAGAGGCCGGTCTACCATGTACCTATATATGTGCACCATGCACATGATCAATGATTATCGATTCGTGCAATCTCATTCTTCCTAACTAACAATGATAATGAGTATGATTTTGTGATACCTACTACTTGTTGTAATGATTATGATTGGGAAGACAACGATATCCATCATGATCTTGAAAATCTTTTTAGCACTTGCTTGGAAGAAAATGATAATAATGTTTGTTATACTATTGGTGCCATTCATGCTATTGATAAGAATGATTGTGATGATATGCAAAACCACAAGCTTGGGGATGCTATGTTTAATGAGTATGATATCTTTGAAGATTTATTTGCTGGAAATAATGCTTGTCCTAAGCTTGGGGATGCTTTGCTTAATGAATATGATCCTTTGATTCCTTCTACTTTCGATAAGAAAATTTATTATGATGATAGCATGCCTCCTATTTATGATGATTACATTGATGAAAGTGGGTTTGGAAGAGTGTCAACTTTAGGTAGAAGTGATCCCACTATTTTGAAGGGTGTTGAATCTTATTACAATATTGATGAAAGTGGATTTGGAGAGGTCATGACTTTATTTAGTGATACCTCCACTATTTTGGAAGAGGTTTCAATTGACTATGACAATAAAGTTGCTATCTATGATGATTATTATGATGACATGTATGCCATAAAGAGTAATAAATTTTCTATGCTTGTGCATCATGAAAAGAGTGCTATATGTGATAGTTATATTGTTGAATCCATTCATGATGCCTCTGAAAATTATTATGAGAAAGGAACTTATGCCCTTACATATCTCAATAATATCAAGTTTCTTCTCTATGTGTTGATTGTTTTGAAGTTACACTTGTTTTGCCTTCCTATGCTAGTTGATTCTTGTTCCCATAAGTTGTTTGCTCACAAAATCCCTATGCATAGGAAGTGGTTTAGACCTAAATGTGCTAGTCATATGCTTCATGATGCTCTCTTCATGTTACAATTCTTATCTTTTATGCGAGCATCATTGAAATCATCATGCCTAGCTTAAAAGGCATAACAGAAAAGCGCTTGTTGGGAGACAACCCAACACTTTTACCTACTGTTTTTGTGTGTTCACATGATTATTCTACTGTAGTAATCATGTTTTATAGCTTTTGTTTCTGTAAAGTGCCAAGTAAAGCCTTTGGGATCATGTTGGGTGATAGTTGATTTGATCTTGCTGAAAAACATAAACTTTTGCGCTCACGAAAATAATTCTCATTTTTCACAGAAGAGTGATTTTGAGTTGATTCTTTTTGCAGAAGACTAATATGCAAATTTCTCATGTGGTCCTAATTTTTCAGAATTTTTGGAGTAACATAAGTATGGTAGTTATCCAGATCATTACAGACTGTTCTGTTTTTGACAGATTCTGTTTTCAATGCATAGTTTGCTTGTCTTGTAGTTTCTATGGCTTATATTGCTCAATATAAATTGTATAAATGATATGCTACAGTATGAATTGTGTGAGAACAATTATGAATTTTGTCTTTGACAGTACCAAAAGTGTAATGGTTTGCTCTTTATCATACTAACCTACCTCACAAAGTTCTGTTAAGTTTTGTGTGATTGAAGTTTTCAAGTTTTGGGTGGGATGTTGATATGAGGAGAACAAGGAGTGACAAGACCCTAAGCTTGGAGATGTCCCACCGAAAGTTATTATCCAAGGAAGATCGAAGCAACTAAGCTTGGAGATGCCCCGGAAGGCATCCCCTCTTTCGTCTCCAACATTATCGGTAACCTCACTACAAGGTGTGTTTTCATTCGTCACATGATATGTGATTTGCTTGGAGCGTCAATTTATTTTGTTAGGATTTGCTTGCTGTTATTTAGAATAATGTTTTGCATCTTTGATTTCAAAAAAAATGTCAAGGATAGCCTTTACTATGCTTATTTTACAAGTCTACATGTTGCTGTTTGAAAACAGAAAGTTTACCGCTGTTGCAAAAATTCCCTAGAAAAGTCAGAGTGTGATAAAATGTTGAAACTTTTTGCATAATAAGATCTGATAAATTATCTATAGTGTGGTAAATTTTCATAATTTTTGGAGTTGAATAAGTATTTATACTCTTGCATTCTTTACAGACTGTACTGTTTTGGCAGATTGCTGTTATGATTGCATTGTTTGCATATGCTTGCTTGTTTAATGAATCTATTTTAGTATAGGAGTATTAAATATGAAGATGCATTTAGTGTGCAATGTTAAATAATAATTTTAGTGATTTACTACATTAGAGAATGATAAGGTTTTTGCATTGGTTTATACTAACTTATCTCACGAGTTCTTGTTGAGTTTTGTGTGGATGAAGCTTTTGAGATTTAGGAAATCCGTGATATGAGAGGAATTAAGGAGACAAAAAAAGCTCAAGCTTGGGGATGCCCAATGCATCCCAAGATAATATTCAAGAAGTCTCAAGCATCTAAGGTTGGGGATGCCCCGGTAGGCATCCCACCTTTCTTCTTCAACAATTATCGGTTAGTATCGGTTGATCCTAAGTTTTTGCTTCTTCACATGATGTGTGCTATCCTTGGAATGTCATTTTATTTTGTTAAAAAAATCTCAAGCTTGGGGATGCCCAATGCATCCCAAGATAATATTCAAGAAGTCTCAAGCATCTAAGCTTGGGGATGCCCCGGTAGGCATTCCACCTTTCTTCTTCAACAATTATTCGTTAGTATCGGTTAATCCTAAGTTTTTGCTTCTTCACATGATGTGTGCTATCCTTGGAATGTCATTTTGTTTTGCTTGCTGTTTTAATAAAGTACTTAGATTTGAAAGTTTTTTTTAAAATAAGAGAGAGTCCTCAAATAGCTACCCATTTACATAACTACTCGCTTGATCTTCACTTATATCTTTTTGGAGTAGCTTGTCATTTACTCTTGTGCTTCACTTATATCCTACTAGTAAATTTTTGAATAAATTGAATGTCATGAAGTTGAAATCATATCATGCCTAGTGGTAACTTCACATTGGGTTTAGAAAGTGAAATCTTTTGAGTCTTGACAATCACAATATTGGTCATACAAGCAATTCATGAATAATTAGTATAAGGAAGAGAACTTTCACATGCAAATATACTATCATGGAAATCTTTTGTGATTGTGAGCCCCCATCAAAATATTATATGCCAAAATTGTTGACGTTGGACAAGGAAGACAACGTAATGATTTATGTTTGTTCATATTCACATAGAAGTTATATTGTCATAGATCCTTCAACATGTGGTGCTTGCCCCCATCTTTGCTAGCCAAAAATTCCGCACCAAGTAGAGATACTACTTGTGCATCCAAAAACCCTTAAACCCAAATCTTATCTTCAAGATTCCACCATACCTACCTATGGATTGAGCAAGATCCTTCAAGTAAGTTGTCATCGGTGCAAAAAGGCAATAAAAAATTGCTTCTAAAAAGTGTGAGATCATTTAGTGTAAGAGAAAATTGAGCGTTGTACGAACTTGTGATGGCAAAGTAATAAAAGCGACAGATTGCATAATAAAGGTTGCTATCATAAGGGGCAATATAACATGACGTTCTTTTGCACTAACGGGTTGAGCATACAAACAAATAAGCGCATGGCAACCTCTGCTTCCCTCTGCGAAGGGCCTATCTTTTACTTTTCAGTATTTACTTTTATGCAAAGAGTCAAAGTTTTTCTCTCTATTCCTTTTTATTTTTCTCTTTTGGCAAGCATCATGTGGTGAGGAAATATCTAGGCACATATGTCCAGTTGAATATGGGTGGCATGAGTTATTATTGTTGACATCACCCTTGTGGTGAATACGTTGGGAGGCAAAACAATAGGCCCCTATCTTTCTATGTGTCTGGTTGAAGCGTTTTGCTCATGTGTACAGGGTGAGTGTTAGCAATCATAGAAGACTATATGATGGTTGAGTATGTGGAGATCTTACTTAAACTATGTTGAATAAGTTGAATTGCAATTGCTTGGTGACAAAGAACATAGGTTTTTGGGTTTCAAGAGAATTCATTGTTTGAACCTTAACATGTGAATTGGTTGCCACTATAACATGAGAAGTTTTATAAGAAAGAATTGTTGTTATGATGCTAGGAAAAGTGATTGAAATTATCATTGATCAAACTTGTGCACTTTGCTAGCATTCACACTTCATAAATTATTTCTTTTATCATTTACCTACTCGAGGATGAGTAGGAATTAAGCTTGGGGATGCTGATATGTCTCCAATGTATCTATAATTTATGAAGTATTCATGCTGTTATTTTATCATTCTTGGGTGTTTTCCAATAATTTTATAGTAACTTTATATCATTTTTTGGGACTAACCTATTGACCCAGTGCCCAGTGCTAGTTGCTGTTTTTTGCTTGTTTTTTACATCGCAGGAAATCAATATCAAACGGAGTCCAAACGCAACGAAACTTTACGGAGATTTTTTTGGACCAGTAGGAACCCATTGGGCCAAGCTGCACCTGGGGGTTCCCCGAGGGGGCACAACCCACCAGGGCGCGCTAGGCTCCCCCTAGCGCGCCCAGGTGGGTTGTGCCCACCTCGGTGGCCTCCCGCACACCCTCTTTGCACTATAAATTCCCAAATATTCCAAAACCCTTCGGGGTTAACCTAGATCAGAAGTTCCGCCGCCGTAGGGCTTCGTAGCCACCGAAAACCAATCTAGACCCATTCCGGCACCCTGCCGGAGGGGTGAATCATCTCCGGTGGCCATCTTCATCATCCCGGCGGCCACCACGATGAGGAGGGAGTAGTCCACCCTCGGGGCTGAGCGTTTGTACCAGTAGTTATGTGTTTAATCTCTCTCTCTCTAGTGATCTATATCATGGGCTTTGTTAATATAGTCGGATTGAGTATTATGAATATGAATTTGCTTTGGTGTTATTCTAGTACGAACTCTAGGATAGATTGAACGGAAACAATAGCTTTGTGTTATTTTAGTACGAACTCTTGAATAGATCGAACGGAAAGAATAGCTTTGAGGCGGTTTCGTACCCTACAAACAATTCCTATCTTTTGTTCTCCGCTAATAGGAACTCGGGAGTGATTCTTTATTGTACTTTGAGGGATAATCATATGATCCAACTATGTTAGCACTGTTGAGAGATTGCACTAGTGAAAGTATGGACCCCAGGCCTTGTTTTTAAGCATTGCAATACCGTTTTTGTGCCCGTTTACTATTTTCTACCTTGCTGTTTTTATTTATTCAGATTATAAAAATATATTTCTACCATCAATATTACACTTTTATCATCATCTCTTCGCCGAAGTAGTGCACCTATACAATTTGCCATTGTATTGGGTGTGTTGGGGACACAAGAGATTTCTTGTATTTGGTTGCAGGGTCGTTTGAGAGAGACCATCTTCATCCTAGACCTCTCATGGATTGATAAACCTTAGGTCATCCACTTGAGGGAAAATTGCTATTGTCCTACAAAACTCTGCGCTTGGAGGCCCAACATGTGTCTACAAGAATAAAGTTGCATAGTAGACATCAACATCCATTTGCCAAATTTCATAATCATAAAATGCGGCAATTGCTAACATGATTCGGATAGACTTAAGCATCGCTACGGGTGAGAAAGTCTCATCGTAGTCAATTCCTTGAACTTGTCGAAAACCTTTCGCAACAAGTTGAGCTTTGTAGACAGTAATATTACCGTCAGTGTCAGTCTTCTTCTTGAAGATCCATTTATTCTCTATGGCTTGCCGATCATCGGGCAAGTCAACCAAAGTCCATACTTTGTTCTCATACCGGATCCCATCTCAGATTTCATGGCCTCAAGCCATTTCGCGGTATCTGGGCTCATCATCGCTTCCTCATAGTTCGTAGGTTCGTCATGGTCAAGTAACATGACTTCCAGAACAGGATTACCGTACCACTCTGGTGCGGATCCTACTCTAGTTGACCTATGAGGTTCAGTAGTAACTTGATCCGAAGTTTCATGATCATCATCATTAGCTTCCTCACTGATTGGTGTAGGAATCACTGGAACTGATTTCTGTGATGTACTACTTTCCAATTCGGGAGCAGGTACAATTATCTCATCAAGTTCTACTTTCCTCCCACTCACTTCTTTCAAGAGAAACTCCTTCTCTAGAAAGGATCCATTCTGAGCAACGAATATCTTGCCTTCGAATCTGTGATAGAAGGTGTACCCAACTGTCTCCTTTGGGTATCCTATGAAGACACATTTCTCCGATTTGGGTTCGAGCTTATCAGGTTGAAGTTTTTTCGCATAAGCATTGCAGCCCCAAACTTTAAGAAACGACAACTTGGGTTTCTTGCCAAACCACAGTTCATATGGTGTCGTTGAGGGAGTCCGGGATTAAGTGGTCCTCAGGCGTCCGGACTATGGTATGTGGGCCGGACTGACGAGCTGTGAAGATACAAGACCGAAGACTCTCTCCCGTGTCCGGGTGGGATTCTCCTTGGCGTGGAAGGCAAGCTTGGCGCCTTGATATGAAGATTACTTTCTCTGTAACCGACTTTGTACAACCCTAGTCCCCTCTGGTTTCTATATAAACCGGAGGGCTTAGTCCGTAGAGGCAAGAATCATAATCATAGTCATACATGCTAGACTTTTAGGGTTTTAGCCATTACGATCTTGAGGTAGATCAACTCTTGTAATACTCATATTCATCAAGATCAATAAAGCAGGAAGTAGGGTATTACCTCCATAGAGAGGGCCCGAACCTGGGTAAACATTGTGTCCCCCGTCTCCTGTTACCATCGACCTTAGACGCACAGTTCGGGACCCCCTACCCGAGATCCGCCGGTTTTGACATCGACGTTGGTGCTTTCATTGAGAGTTCTGCTGTGTCGTCGTCAAGAGGTTCGATGGCCCCATCAATCATCTACAACAATGTTGTTCAGGGAGAAGTCTTCCTCCCCGGACAGATCTTCGTATTCGGCGGCTTCGCACTGCGGACCAACTCGCTTGGCCATCTAGAGCAGATTGACAGCTACGCCTCTGGCCATTAGGTCAGATTTGGAAACTTGAACTACGTCGCGGATATCCGCGGAGACTTGATCTTCGACGGATTCGAGACCACGGCAGCCGCTCCCTGTCACCGCGATGAACATGACTAATCTGTCATCGGACCATACCCAGGAGATAGTGCCTGTAACTGCTCTGGCCCTTGCTCCGGAGCAGATCGCGCCATTCGAGGACGAGAGGCTCAACCCTGCCATGGAAGCCGCAGACTCAGCAGCGTCGGAGCCGCACACAGACCCAACCTCGAGTGGGGTCTGTGTCACCGGAACCTCGGACTCGTTTCCAGCTACAGGTTCCTAATCATGTGCGTCCGCGCATGTCGAGGTTGATCAGGCATCGATCGTCGAATTCAGCTCCGCGGACATCTTCCGGCACTCGTCTTTAGGCGACGTGCTAAACTCATTAAAAACACTCTCCTTAGCGGGGGACTCACAACCGAATTATATCCGGTTCGAACTGGAGGCTGATGACGGAGAATTTCGCTTCCCACCCCCGCCCACTTCATAGCCACTGTCGAGGACCTAACCGACATGCTCGATTACGGCTCCGAAGACATTGATGGTATGGACGACGATGCCGGAGAAGAGGAGGCCCAAAACCCGCCGTTTACCGGACGTTGGATGGCCACTTCCTCGTATGATGTATACATGGTGGACACACCTAAAGAGAACAATGGCGACAACGAGAAGGATCCAGTCAAGGATAAACCTCCTGAGATATAGCCAAAACGCCGACGTCAGCGGCGCCGCTCTAAGTCATGCAGTGGAAAAGACAGCGATACCGGCACAAGAGAACATAATACTCCGGACGATGCCAAAGACAATGAAGACCCCGTTGAGACAACTTCCGAACAGGACGAATGGGAAGACGGGCAAGTTAGCCCTGATGAACAGGCCATACACAAAGACTCGGAGGACAGTAATTATCTTCCGCTCTCCGAGGATGAGGTGAGCCTCTGCAACGAGGATTTTATCGTGCCTGAGGAACCTCTCGAGCAGGAGCGCTTTAAGCGCCGGCTAATAGCCACTGAAAGGAGCCTGAAAAAGAAGCAGCAGCAGCTTCAAGCTGATCAAGATCTGCTCAACGATAGATGGACTGATGTCCTGGCAGCCGAGGAATACGGCCTCAAGCGCTCAGCCAAAAGTTACCCGAAGCGCAAATTGCTACCTCAGTTCGATGATGAGGCACTGGAGCCCGTACCATCATCGCACAATGCGGCGGACCGACCACCACGTGGTCGGGACAAAGCGGCAACTCAAGCCGAATACCAGCCCGCCCCACCTCACCGTAAAGGCAGAGATAAAACAGCTCGGAGACATACATATGACCTGCGGCAGGACTTGGACAGTAGAGCAGGTCAGAACAGATCGATCTATGGATCACGGGGACGTGCCCCAACACGGGACAACGGCTACCTAGCCGGATGCAATAATCATACTCACACCCGGGCCGAGAACCGCAGACGGACTCCCTCCAAGCTACGTCGTGATGTGGCCCGATATAGAGGCGCCACACGCCCCCTTTGCTTCACTGACGAGGTAATGGAGCACGAATTCCCAGAAGGGTTTAAACCCGTAAACATCGAATCATATGATAGGAGAACAGACCCCGCGGTATGGATCGAGGATTTACTTCTTCACATTCATATGGCCCGTGGCGACGATCTCAATGCCATCAAATACCTCCCACTAAAACTCAAAGAACCAGCCCGGCACTCGTTAAACAGTCTGCCCGAAAACTCCATCGGCAACTGGGAGGACTTGGAAGAGGCCTTCCTTGACAACTTCCAAGGCACATATGTTTGACCTCCGGATGCCGACGACTTAAGTCACATAATTCAACAGCCTGGAGAGTCAGCCAGGAAACTCTGGACTAGGTTCTTAACCAAAAAGAACTAGATCCTCGACTGTCCGAATGCCGAAGCCCTGGCAGCCTTTAAACACAACAGCCGGGACGAATGGCTCGCCCGACACCTCGACCAAGAAAAGCCGAAGTCCATGGCAGCCCTTACGACACTTATGACCCGCTTTTGCACGGGCAAAGATAGCTGGTTAGCCCATAGCAATAACAATGCAAGCGAACCTGGCACTGTGGGAGCCAGAAATAGCAATGGCAAGCCCCGACGCAACAGACACAAGCGTCGAAACAACGGTGATAATACCGACGACACGACGGTCAACGCCGGATTCAGTGGCTCCAAGTCCAGCCAGCGGAAGAAGCCGTTCAAAAGGAACAATTCGGGCTCATCCAGCTTGGACCGCATACTCGATCGCCCATGCCAGATACACGACACCCCCGACAAACCAGCCAATCATACCAACAGAGACTGTTGGGTTTTTAAACAGGCCGGCAATTTAAATGCCGAGAACAAGGAGAAGGGGTCGCAAAGCAAGGACGATGACGAGGAGCCCCGTCCACCGAACATAGGGGGACAGAAGAAGTTTCCCCCTCAGGTCAAAATGGTGAACATGATATAAGCTACCCACAGCCCCAAGAGGGAGTGCAAGCGCACACTCAAGGACGTCTACGCGATGGAGCCAGTCACCCCAAAGTTCAACCCATGGTCTTCCTGTCCGATCACTTTTGATCGCAGGGACCATCCGACCAGTATCCATCATGGCGGTTCTGCCGCACTGGTCCTCGACCCAATCATTGATGGATTCCACCTCACGCGAGTCCTCATGGACGGTGGTAGCAGCCTGAACCTGCTCTATCAGGATACAGCGCGCAAAATGGGCATTAATACCTCAAGAATTAAGCACACAAAGACTACCTTTAAAGGAGTCATACCAGGTGTAGAGGCCCGCTGTACGGGCTCAATCACACTAGAGGTTGTCTTTGGATCCCCGGACAACTTCCAAAGTGAAGAGCTGATCTTCGACATCGTCCCCTTTCGCAGTGTCTATTATGCACTGCTTGGACAAACCGCATTTGCTCGATTCAACGCGGTGGCACACTACGCTTATCTCAAGCTCAAGATGCCCGGACCACACGGCGTCATAATAGTTAATGGAAACACGAAACGCTCCCTCCGTACCGAGGAGCACACCGCTGCTTTAGCAGCAGAAGTACAGAGCGGCCTTCTTAAGCAGAACCTTAATTCGGCGGCCGAGCTCCCGGACACTGTCAAACGAGTTCGGACTACTCTGCAGCAGGACAGCCCAGCTCGTCAAGAGCTCGACTAGCAATTCGGCCTCCGTACCAGTCCGAACAAGCGGCGGTGTTCGTACCACGCATACATAACTACGCACTCAAAATACCATGGACATAGACTGACGCTTAACCAGATTGTGATCCATAATACGGCTCGACCCCTCCCTGGACACACATACTTTCACTTTTATTCTTTTATCCTTTTCAGGTTTCTTTTCCACAGGCTTTTTCTGACAACCTGATCATCGGTCCTCTCGACAGGATAGATACACCAAGATGGCAAGAAGCACTGACGTATGAGGGAATTTCTAGGTGGTCTCTTTAACGATCACTCTACCTGTTTTCAGGACCCGCACGCAGCTTTCCCTTGGTTGTGGCATGTTAAATAGCCCTGTTGCTTATTGCACTACCTGTACAAATATGCTTTGACGTATTAATCAAACTATAATGGAAACAATTTGCGGCCCAACTTCTGCGGCACCAGCTTACTACCCCCTTTTCTTTTTTTTGATATTCCTATCAAATTGCACCCGTACATTTTGGTACGCTTTAAATCTGCCAGGGGCTTCATTGCGACCCATAATACGGCAAGAAAGTCCGAACACTTTTTACAGTATAGTTCGGCACCCCGAATTTAGCATTATATGCATTGGCTCCAAATCATGTCTTTGGTCAATAGTTGGGTTGCCCGGCTCCTGTGCTTACTACCTTACATTCCGCTATATCGGCTAGGGTAGTAAAGGGAGAACTACTGCGATTGTGTCCTAGTTTATCCGGATGAGCACCTTAGTAGAGAAAGCCGAAAACTGACTGTCATGATGCGGCGTGAGCCGGTCAGCTCTTCGGAGGTATCAAATCTTTAGCGATTTTTTCCGCATTACGCGATGAATCGACTCTTACCCGATCAGGTGTTTACAACACCCTAGTTCGGATACTAGGGGCTGTGCCTACATTTTCATTGTGAAACTCCTATGGCTAAGTGAGGGTGATAAAGCCACATAGTCTGATTGCCTGGTTCGTTGCCCTAAAAATCTCCTTCAAGGACAAAACAATTGGATCAACAGTGCTTAGATTCCATCCCGAACACCCCCGTACTACCTACGTGGGGGCTGAAGCCGACGACTGGCCAACTCTCAAAATTTCATAAAAATGGCCGCACAGGAGGTAAAATATTAACAAGCATTATATTACATAGCCGAACCTGTTTCATAATACAGGGCGAGATAACATAAATGTATTCATTCAAAGATTACATCTTTCGCACATTGCTCCGCTACAATGCGGGATCCCTCCAGGACATCACTAAAATATCGCTCGGGCGTGCGGTGCTCCTTGCCCTCGGGCGGTCCCTCGGTCGCGAGCTTGACGGCATTCATCTTTGCACACTGCACTTTGATACGGGCGATGGCCATCCGCGCACCTTCGATACAGACCGGCCGCTTGATGGTGTCAAGCCAAGGGCAGGCATGGAATAGCCGCTTCACGAGACCGAAGTAGCTGCTGGGTATGGCCTCGGCAGGCCACAGCCGGATTATTAAGTCCTTCATGGCCAGTTCGGCCACCCTATGCAGTTCGACCAGCTGTTTTAGCTGATCGCTAAAGGGCACCAGATGTTCTGGCGCAAGGTATTGCGACCAGAACAGTTTCTCCGTTGAGCTCCCCTCTTCGGCTCGGTAGAATTCAGCAGCATCAGAAATGCTGCGCGGCAGATCCGCAAACGCCCCTGGAGAACTCCAAATCCGGGTTAGTAAGAGATACCTCTTCTTCACATACTTGCTTTGCATAATAAAAGCCTTACCCGCCATGATTTTCTTGGCCACCTAGACTTCCTGGAGGGCGCCCTAGGCCTCAACCCGGGCCTCTTGTGTGCTCTGGCGAGCCTTGGTGACTTCAGTCTCTTGATCCGCAATATCGCGCTACAAGGACTCGCACTTCTTGACGGCGTCCTGGAGCTCCTGCTGGACCTCACAAACCCGGGCCTCGTGTTTTTCATGGGTGGCTTGCTCCTCTGCCGCTTTCTTTTTGGCCTCAGCCAGCGCTTTCTTGAGGGTTTCCACCTCAGTATCCGCTCCTACAAATATCATGGCACTATGGTCAGCACAAGTCATTCATCCTTTTATGGTTATACACAAGGTCATCACATACCTTGCTTGTCCTCCAGTTGCTTTTTTACACGGCCGAGCTCTTCTTCGGCCCGGTCCAGACTCTGCTTTAGTCCGGAGACCTCAGCAGCATGTGAGGTTGCGGCCAGCAACAACGCCTGCTTATTCACATAATACATATTTAGTTAGTTTCCTGCGAAAATTACTTGATCCGCCTGCTTATTCACATAATACATATTTAGTTAGTTTCCTGCGAAAATTACTTGATCCTCTGTCCGGCTTTTCTTTTCGAATACCGGACAGTGTCTCAGGGGCTACTGTCTATACTATGACTTTCCTTTTTGCATCACTTACCTCAAAGCCTGTCAGCAGGCTGGTGCACGCTTTCGTTAGTCCGCACTTAACGGACTGAACCTTCTCAACCACCGTACCCATAAGGATATAGTGTTCCTCCACAGTGAAGCTTGGCGCCCTAATATGAAGATTCCTTTCTCTGTAACTGACTTTGTACAACCCTAGTCCCCTCCGGTGTCTATATAAACCGGAGGGCTTAGTCCGTAGAGGCAAGAATCATAATCATAGTCATACAGGCTAGACTTTTTGGGTTTTAGCCATTACGATCTCGAGGTAGATCAACTCTTGTAATACTCATATTCATCAAGATCAATCAAGCAGGAAGTAGGGCATTACCTCCATTGAGAGGGCCCGAACCTGGGTAAACATCGTGTTCCCCGTCTCCTGTTACCATCGACCTTAGATGCACAGTTCGGGACCCATACCCGAGATCCGCCGGTTTTGACACCGACAGTCGTATCAACGGATTTAGATGGTGCCCTATTTAACGTGAATGCAGCCGTCTCTAAAGCATAACCCCAAAACGATAGCGGTAAATCAGTAAGAGACATCATAGATCGCACCATATCTAATAAAGTACGATTACGACATTCGGACACACCATTATACTATGGTGTTCCAGGCGGCGTGAGTTGCGAAACTATTCCACATTTTTTCAAATGAAGACCAAACTCGTAACTCAAATAATCACCTCCACGATTAGATCGTAGAAACTTTATTTTCATGTTACGATGATTTTCTACTTCACTCTGAAATTCCTTGAACTTTTCAAATGTTTTAGACTTATGCTTCATCAAGTAGATATACCCATATGTGCTCAAATCATCTATGAAGGTTAGAAAATAACGATACCCGCTGCGAGCCTCAACACTCATCAGACTGCATACATAAGTATGTATTATTTCCAACAAGTCAGTTGCTCGCTCCATTGTTTCGGAGAACGGAGTCTTAGTCATCTTGCCCATGAGGCATGGTTCGCAAGCATCAAGTGATTCATAATCAAGTGATTCCAAAAGCCCATCAGCATGGAGTTTCTTCATGCGTTTTACACTAATATGACCTAAACGGAAGTGCCACAAATAAGCTGCACTATCATTATTAACCTTGCATATTTTGGCTTCAATATTATGAATATGTGTATCACTACTATCGAGATTCAACAAAAATAGACCACTCATCAAGGGTGCATGACCATAAAAGATATTACTCATATAAATAGAATAACCATTATTCTCTGATTTAAATGAATAACCGTCTCGCATCAAACAAGATCCAGATATAATGTTGATGCTTAACGCTGGCACCAAATAACAATTATTCAGGTCTAAGACTAATCCCGAAGGTAGATGTAGAGGTAGCGTGCCGACCGCCATCACATCGACTTTGGAACCATTTCCCACGCGCATCGTCACCTCGTCCTTAGCCAATCTTTGATTAATCCGTAGCCCCTATTTCGAATTGCAAATATGAGCAACAGAACCAGTATCAAATACCCAGGCGCTACTACGAGCATTAGTAAGGTACACATCAATAACATGTATATCAAATATACCTTTCACTTTGCCATCCTTCTTATCCTCCAAATACTTGGGGCATTTCCGCTTCCAGTGACCAGTCCCTTTGCAGTAGAAGCACTCAATCTCAGGCTTAGGTCCAGACTTGGGCTTCTTCACTTGAGCAGCAACTTGCTTGCTGTTCTTCTTGAAGTTCCCCTTCTTCCCTTTGCCCTTCTTCTTGAAACTAGTGGTCTTGTTAACCATCAACACTTTATGCTCTTTCTTGATTTCTACCTCCGCAGCCTTTACCATCGCGAAGAGCTCGGGAATTGTCTTATCCATCCCTTGCATATTATAGTTCATCAAGAAGCTTTTGTAGCTTGGTGGCAGTGATTGAAGAACTCTGTCAATGACACTATCATTAGGAAGATTAACTCCCAGTTGAGTCAAGTGGTTGTGGTACCCAGACATTCTGAGTATATGTTCACTGACAGAACTACTCTCCTCCATCATGCAGCTATAGAACTTATTGGAGACTTCATATCTCTCAATCCGGGCATTTGCTTGAAATATTAACTTCAATTCCTGGAACATCTCATATGCCCCATGACGTTCAAAATGTTGTTGAAGTCCCGATTCTAAGCCGTAAAGCATAGCACACTAAACTATCGAGTAGTCATCAGCTTTGCTCTGCTAGACGTTCATAACGTCCGGAGTTGCTCCTGCAGAGGGTCTTGCACCTAGCCGTGCTTCCAGGACGTAATTCTTTTGTGCAGCAATGAGGATAATCCTCAAGTTACGGACCCAGTCCGTGTAGTTGCTACCATCTTCTTTCAACTTAGCTTTCTCTAGGAACGCATTAAAATTTAAAGGAACGATAGCATGGGCCATTGATCTACAACAACATAGACATGCAAAATACTATCAGGTACTAAGTTCATGATAAATTAAAGTTCAATTAATCATATTACTTAAGAACTCCCACTTAGATAGACATCCCTCTATTCATCTAAATGATCACGTGATCCATATCAACTAAACCACGTCCAATCATCACGTGAGATGGAGTAGCTTTCAATGGTGAACATCACTATGTTGATAATATCTACTATATGATTCACGTTCGACCTTTCGGTCTCAGTGTTCCGAGGCCATATCTGCATATGCTAGGCTCATCAAGTTTAACCCGAGTATTCTGTGTGTGCAAAACTGGCTTGCACCCGTTGTATGTGAACGTAGAGCTTATCACACCCGATCATCATGTGGTGTCTCGGCACGACGAACTGTAGCAACGGTGCATACTCAGGGAGAACACTTATACCTTGAAATTTAGTGAGAGATCATCTTATAATGCTACCGCCGTACTAAGCAAAATAAGATGTATAAAGGATAAACATCACATGCAATCAAAATAAGTGATATGATATGGCCATCATCATCTTGTGCCTTTGATCTCCATCTCCAAAGCACCATCATAATCACCATCGTCACCGGCTTGACACCTTGATCTCCATCGTAGCATCGTTGTCGTCTTGCCAACTATTGCTTCTACGACTATCGCTACCGCTTAGTGATAAAGTAAAGCAATTACATGGCGATTGCATTTCATACAATAAAGCGACAACCATAAGGCTCCTGCAAGTTGCCGATAACTTTTACAAAACATGATCATATCATACAACAATTTATATATCATCATGTCTTGACTATATCACATCACAACAAGCCCTGCAAAAACAAGTTAGATGTCGGTGTACAAAAGAAGGGGCGCACCTTTGTACCCCTTCACCTGTGCACGGATAGTCGGAGCCGCGCCCATGGCTGCACCAAGCAGAGTAGGGGAGGTGAACCAAGGTAAAGCCAAAGCCCAAGACAGCCAAAGCAACGCCAAGGCCAAGAACACAAAGAAGCAGAGAGGCGAAGCAGGTTCCCCCGGCAAGACGCTTGCCGGGGGCAGCCTCAGCCCCGACAAGACCCTTGCCGGGGGGGGGGGCTCGCCCACACCAGCGAAGCGCGCCACCCTTGAGCCCACGGTCTCCAACACCATCAACCACATTGGGCCAGGGCTCGGGAGGCACCTCCATGGTGGCATGCAGATCTTTGTGAAGACAAGGAATATTCAAGATCAGATGAGGATTAAAAGACAACGATCCTCGGCAAGATCCTTGCCGAGGAGAGCCACAAGACCCCCGGCAAGATCCTTTCCGGGGACGACAGCGCGGCATGGCAAGACCCTTGCGGGGCCACCCGGCAAGGCCCTTACCGAGGACGCTAGTAGGGCCACCTCCAGGCCCGCACCAGCCAAGTCTCCACCGCCGTTTGCATGCAGCTGCCAGCCCAACCACCTTGGCAGGCACCTGCGTGGCAACATGCAGCTCCCAGGCCAGCTCAACAAGCACCTGCATGGCGACATGCAGATCTTCATGAAGACCCTACCGCAGTCGGTGTCAAAACCGGCGGATCTCGGGTAGGGGGTCCCGAACTGTGCGTCTAAGACGGATGGTAACAGGAGGCGGGGGACACGATGTTTACCCAGGTTCGGGCCCTCTCGATGGAGGTAATACCCTACTTCCTGCTTGATTGATCTTGATGATATGAGTATTACAAGAGTTGATCTACCACGAGATCATAGAGGCTAAACCCTAGAAGCTAGCCTATGGTATGATTGTTGTTGTCCTACGGACCAAACCCTCCGATTTATATAGACACGAGAGGGGGCTAGGGTTACACAGAATCGGTTACAAGGGAGGAGATCTACATATCCGTATTGCCTAGCTTGCCTTCCACGCCAAGGAGAGTCCCATCCGGACACGGGACAAAGTCTTCAATCTTGTATCTTCATAGTCCAACAGTCCGGCTAAAGTATATAGTCCGGCTGTCCGAGGATCCCCTAATCCAGGACTCCCTCAGTAGCCCCTGAACCAGGCTTCAATGACGATGAGTCCGGCATGCAGATTGTCTTCGGCATTGCAAGGCGGGTTCCTCCTCCGAATATTCCATAGAAGATTTTGAATACAAGGATAGTGTCCGGCTCTGCAAAACAAATTCCACATACCACCGTAGAGAGAATAATATTTCCACAAATCTAATCTGCTGACACATTCTGCAGCATGGCATCATACCATGGCTCAGTCATTATTCGAACCGTTTTTCTCAACCAGCCACTACACATATTGCGAGGCAGTTTTCTTGGCACGTCTTGTCGAAGCAGAGATCATGTCCCCTTATCACGGGATTCTCATCAATACGGGTGTGGGTAACCCAACCGCGCCATCAATTACGGTGCTTGGGGAATAAGCGAGTTTACCAGGTAGGTGGGGAGGCACATAGTTTCTTCCGCCCTTATAAAGGGACAAGGATTCATCTTTTTCACCCACGCCCTCTTCCTCCTTGCTCATCCATTCTTGCGCACTTGAGCTCCAGCACCCAAGTTCGCATTTTCTCCTCAAACCACTCCAAGCATGTCCGGAGCGGGAGGCAAGTGGATGGTCTCCTCCGTTACGGAGGAGGACATCACAAAGCTACGGGGAGCCGGATACCTAGTCGCGGACATCGCACATCGGCTGCCAGATGCGAGGCAGGTTGTCCCTACTCCAGAAGCCCATGAGAGGGTGGTATTTCTTACCCGCTTCGTCCGCGGACTGGGATTTCCCCTCCACCCGTTTGTCCGCGGGCTCATGTTCTACTACGGGATGGACTTTCACGATCTGGCCCCCAATTTCATCCTCAATATCTCGGCATTTATCGTCGTGTGCGAGGCCTTCCTCCGCATCAAGCCCCACTTCGGCCTGTGGCTGAAGACCTTCAACGTTAAACCGAAGGTGGTGGTCGGCCAGCAAGCGGAGTGCAGAGGCGCCATGGTGGGAAAAATGCCCAACGTCACCTGGCTCGAAGGCTCCTATATGGAGACTGTAAAGGGGTGGCAATCGGGGTGGTTCTACATCACCGAGCCGCGTGACACCAACTGGGTGGCGGCCCCCGAATTTTGATCCGGAATCCCCATGCGGCTCACCTGCTGGAAAGAGAAGGGCCTATCCTGGGGTTCCTCGGTAGAGCTGACCGGACTCCAGACCTGCGTCAAAAACATGATGAGCAAGAAAATCAAGCTTGTCAACATGGTCCAAGTCATGCTCTTCCGCCGGATCCTCCCGTGTCAAAGACGGGCATTCAATTTGTGGGAGTTCGATCCGGCCGAGCACCAGACGCTGCGAGAGCTCTTTGACACGACGCACAAGGACGTCTGGAAGGTGCTGTTCAAGGGCGCCGAGGTACCTCCTCCCCTTACCAAGGACCGCGGACTCAGCGCAAAGCGCCCTGCCAATCCGGTAAGTCTTTTATATCTCATAAGATGTTCTTTTCCCCAGTATAACCACGTGCGGGATCTAAGACTCCACGCCATTTAACAGGACTAGGTAGCGACAGCGGAGCAGATCGATTGTCCAGCCCCCCTGCCCGAAGATCCAGCAGATGCTCTCCTAACGGAGATGCTGGTTCCGGCGCCTTATGAGGTGCCGGAGAAGAAGGCCACGGGGACCAGGAAGGGTCTCCGGCGCAGGGTTATATCGGACTCATCTTCCAAAAACACCGGGGCACACTGCTCCCATGAAAACGAGGAGTAGGAAGAGGAAAGTTCTCCCCCCAGCAGGGGGGACAGGAAAAGGAAGGCCGCCCCATCAGGGGAGGCCGAAGGGTCCAAGAAGGGAAGGACCCTCCTCCCGGACTGCTCCACGACGGCCGCTTTCAGCTGCGAGGAGTGGTTACCCAGGGACAAGCCCCTGGCGAAGTTGCGAGTATCTGGATACCATAATAATTCTTGGTACGTCTTATTGTACTGTTTCTTATCACGCCGCGCATGATTATGCAGTCCATCCCGGGCCCATATCGACGTATCTTCGTCGGATGATTCTTTGGGCCCGTCAGATATGAACAACGATTCACTCCCGACCGCTTCCTCCCCGCGCCCTACGGACGACGCCAAGGTGTTGTCTCAAAGGGAACTGAACCAAGGGGAGACAGTTCCGGAGGTGCCCCAAGGCGACATTCCAGGCGCTGGGCGCACGAGGGGCAAGACTCCCCTGGGCCCTAACGCCAGGGGCAGCAAGTCTAGCCCCAAGCCGAATACGGCACCTCCAGTGGTTCCGGATTCTGTCAGGCAACCCCTCGCTAAGGGGGGCAAGCCGTCTGTGCCGATGGCCTCTGTCCATCCAGAGGCATCGGACAACTTGCTGGAAGTGCTTCGCGGCGCTTCCATTGATGAAGAGCACCACACTATTATGAGTGCGGTAGTCAAGAAGGTTCAGTCCGCTAAGAGCGGACTGAGTGAAGCTTGTGCCAGCCTCCTAACCAGCTTTGAGGTAAGTAATCAAATTGTAAGAAAATGTTACAGCATAGACAGTAGCCCCTGATGCTCTGTTTGGCGTTCATGAAGGACGGCCGAATAGAGGATCAAATAATAATCGCAAGAGTCTAACCAGAATGTGTCTATGTGAATAAGCAGGCTTCACTGCTGGCCGCCGCCGCTCGTACTGCAGAGGTCGCCGCACTGAAGCGGGACCTTGAGCGGTCCAAGGAAGAGCTTGGCCTTACCAAGAGGCAGCTCGAAGAGAACAAAGGTAAGTGACACCCCGTCTGAATATTGATAAAGAAAATTTTGGTTTTGGAATAATAGGATCGTCATGAATTTTGCTAGGGGCCACGACCGAAGTGGCGGCCCTGCAGAAGGCGCTATCCGAGGCCGAAGACAAAGCGGCCAAGGAGCGCATCAAGCGAGAGAAGCAAGAGGCCCGAGTAGGCGAGGTGCAGCAAGAGCTCCAAGCTCTCGTCAAGAAACACGAGTCCTTGGAGCTTGACTCTAAGACGCAAGGGTCCGAGCTTGCGAAGGCCCTCGTAAGCGCACAACATGCCAAGGCCGAAGCCCAAAAGGCCCTCCGGGAAATTGAGGCGGTTAAGAAGATAGCGGCGGGTAAGGCATTCATTATGCAAAGCAAGCATGTGAAGGAAACTTTCTTTTTACTTACCCGAGTTCGGAGCTCTCCAGGAGCGTTTGCAGATCTATCCCGCAGTGTGTCGGATGCCACGGAGTTCTGCCGGGCTGAGGAGGGGAGCTCGACGGAGAAGTTGTTCTGGTCTTAGTATACTGGGACCGAACACCCAATGCCCTTGAGCGACCAGTTGAAGCAACTGGTCGAGCTTCACAAGGCGGCCGAATAGGACATGAAGGGTCTTATAGTCCGGATGTGGCCTGGCGAGCCCCTGCCTGATAGCTACTTCGGTCTGGTGAGGCGGCTTGTGAATGCTTGCCCACGGTTTGAAGTCATAAAGCGGTCCGTCTGCATCAAGGGTGCGCGCAGCGCTTTTGCCCGGGCGAAGGTGCACTGGGCGAAGTTGGACGCCGAAAAGCTGGTGAAGGAGGGGCCGCCGGAGGGCAAGGAGCATCACCACCCCGAAAAGTATTATGACAGTGTCCTGAAGGGTGCTCGCCTTGTGGCGGAGGAATGTGCTAAGGATGTAATATTTGAATGAATGTACTCATGTGATCCTGTAATATGAAACGAGTTCATTTGCGCTATGCAACGCTTGTTAATTTAAAATATTACCTTCTGTGCGGCCGTTTATTAAATCTGAGAGTTGGCCAGTCATCGGGTTATCCCCCATGTAACTAGTACTGAGGTGTTCAGGATAAACCTGAGCACTCTTTATCCCAATTTTGGGTCCTTCGAAGGAGGTGTTCAGCACAACGAACCAGGCAATCGGACTATAAAGCTTTATCACTCTCACTTAGCCATAGAAGTCTACAATTTTAAATTTTGGTGAAGCCCCTAGTATTCGGAAGGCCGAATTTGGGGCGCTATATACGCCTAAGTCGGGCAAGGCCGACTCCTCGCCCAAAGAGGAAAAAGTCTTTAAGGACTTGAGACCTCTCGAACAGCGACCAGCTCTTGCCTCATCATGACAGTCAGTTTTTGGCTTTCTCTACTGAGGTGCTCGTCCGAAAGAACCGGGACACAATCGCAGTAGTTCTCCCAGTGCTACCTTAGCCATATTGCGGAACGTAAGGTACCAAAACATGGGAGCCGGGAAAACCCAATTATTGATCCAAGACATGATTCGGAGCTGATGCATATAATGCTATAAGTTCGGGGTGCCGCACTGTCGAAAGTGTTCGGACTTCTCACGCCGTGTTATGGGGTATACTGAAGCCCCTGGCGCACTGGTCGTACCAGAATGTACGGGTGCAATTTGTCGTAAATAAGCATACAAAAAGAAGAAGAAGAAGGGGAATGCAATAATAGGCTAACGCTATGCATTGTTATTAAATAATACGTCAAAGCGTACGGATACAAGTAGTGCAATAAGCCAAAAATAGGACTATTTGACATGTCCTATCCAAGGGCAAGCTGCGTATGGGTATGTAAAGCAGGTATATCGATCGTTATCAGAGACCACCTGGGGATTCCCTTGTACGTCAGAGCGTCTTGCTTCCTTGGTATTTCCTTGCCGCGATGGGTCCAACAATTAGACTGCCGGAAAGGGTTTCCAGAGAGTAAGGTCCTGAAAGAGAGAAAATGATAAAGGTATACGGCCCCTGGGGCGGTTGAGCCGCATTGTGGGACGTGCCATAGCGGTGCCTCCGCTTATGCCCATGGTATCTTGAGTGCGTAATTATGTACGCGGGCGCAAATTTCGCCACTTGACTGGGACTAGGACGGAGGCCGAATTGCTAGGAGAGCTCAAAACGTGCCTGGCAATCCTCCTGCGGGGTACTCCGGACTCACTTGAAGGTGTCCGGGGTCTTTTTCGCCGAATTGGCGGTTTGCCTAATAAGGCTGCTTTGCGCTTCTGCTGCGAGGGCTGCAGTGTGCTCCTCCGTGCGGAGCGAGCGCTCTGTGTTTCCATTAACTGTTATAACCCCGCGTGGTCCTGGCATTTTGAGTTCGAGGTATGCATAATGCGGTACCGCATTGAATCTGGCAAATGCGGTTCGTCCGAGCAGTGCGTGATAGCCGCTGCGAAAGGGGACGATATCGAAGATTAACTCCTCGCTTCGAAAGTTGTCCGGAGATCCGAAGACCACTTCCAGTGTGATTGAGCCCGTGCAACAGGCCTCTACACCTAGGATTACACCTTTGAAGGTGGTTTTGGTGGGTTTGATCCTCGAGGGGTCTATGCCCATTTTGCGCATTGTATCCTGATAGAGCAGGTTCAGGCTGCTGCCATCGTCCATAAGGACTCGAGTGAGGTGAAATCCGTCAATGATGGGGTCAAGGACCAATGTGGCAGATCCGCCATGATGGATACTAGTGGGGTGGTCCCTGCGATCGAAGGTGATTAGACAAGAGGACCATGGGTTGAACTTTGGGGCGACTGGCTCCATCGCATAGACGTCCCTTAGGGCACGCTTCCGTTCCCTCTTGGGAATATGGGTTGCGTATATCATGTTCACCGTTTTCACTTGTGGAGGGAACCTCTTCTATCCTCCTGTGTTCGGCGGCCGAGGCTCCTCCTCGTCATTGCTATGCAGCCCCTTGTCCTTGTTTTCGGCATTCAACTTGCCGGCCTGCTTGAACACCCAGCATTCTCTGTTGGTGTGATTGGCTGGCTAATCGGGGGTGCCGTGAATTTGACACGAGCGATCGAGTATGCGGTCCTAACTGGACGGGCCCGGATTGCTTCTTTTGAACGGCTTTTTCCGCTGTACGGATTTAGAGCCACTGAATTCGGCATTGACTGCCGTGTCTTCGGCGTTGTCGCCGTTGTTGCGGCGCTTGTGTCTGTTGCGACGTGATCTGCTGTTAGTATCTTTGGCATCTGAATTGCCAGGATTTCTTGATGTGTTGTTGCTGCGAGCCAGCCAGCTGTCCTCGCCCACGCAAAAGCGGGTCATAAGTGTCGTGAGGGCTACCATGGACTTCGGCTTCTGTTGGCCAAGGTGTCGGGCGAGCCACTCGTCCTGGATGTTATGTTTAATTGCCGCTAAGGCCTCGGCATCCGGACAATCGACAATTTGGTTCTTTTTAGTTAGGAACCGAGTCCAGAATTTCCTGGCCGATTCCCCTGGCTGTTGGGTTATGTGGCTCAAGTCATCAGCATGTGGTGGTCGCACATAAGTGCCCTGGAAGTTGTCAAGGAATGCATCATCCAAATTCTCCCAACTGCCAATGGAGTTTGCTGGCAGGCTATTCAGCCAATGCCGAGCTGGTCCTTTGAGTTTTAGTGGGAGGTACTTGATGGCATGTAGATCGTCACCGCGGGCCATGTGGATGTGGAGGAGGAAATCCTCGATTCATACCGCGGAGTCTGTTGTGCCATCGTATGACTCAATGTTCACGGGTTTGAATCCTTCTGGGAATTCATGATCCATTACTTCATCGGTGAAGCATAGGGGGTGTGCGGCGCCTCTGTGCCGGGCTATGTCACGACGCAGTTCATACGAGTCTTGTCTGCTGTATTCGGCCCGGCCAGACTTAATTTTTAGTGTATCCAGCGCGACGATCGTCGTCACGCATTGGGGCGCGACCCCGTGATCCGAGATCGATCTTGTATGTCCTTCTTTGTTTTCCAATACGTCTCGCAGGTCCTGCGTGTTGCCCCGGGCCTTGGTGTTTTTGTTTGTCTGGTGACGGGGTGCGGGCTGGACTTCGGGCTGATATGCCCCTCTGTCTCGGACATGAGGTGGCCGATCAGCCGCATCATATGCTGGTAATGTAGGTTTTAATGCTTCCTCCTCGAGTTGGGGTAGCAACCTGCGCTTTGGGTAACTCTTGGTTGGACGCTCGAGTTCGTATTCCTCGGCCGCCAGGACTTCAGTCCATCTATCCGCTAGCAGATTTTGATCAGCTCGGAGCTGTTGTTGCTTTTTCTTCAGGCTGTTTGCTGTGGCTATAAGCCGGCGCTTGAAGCGCTCCTGCTCGACGGGATCCTCAGGCACGATAAATTCTTCGTCGCCGAGGCTCACCTCGTCTTCGGAGAGAGGCATGTAATTGTCATCCTCTGATTCTCCGCCTGCTGCCTGTTCCGGAGGGCTAGCTTGTTCATCCTCCCGCTAGAGGTCTGGCTGGAGGGGATTGTCGTCGTCTTCGGCACTATTCGGAGCGTTATTGTCTCTTGTGCCGGTATCGCTGCTTTTGCTATGGCGTGACTTAGAGCGGCACCGCTGACGTCGGTGCTTGGATTGCTTCTTGGAGGGATTATCCTCCGTTGTCTTATTGCCATCGCCTTCTTTGGGGGTGCCCACCATGTATATATCATATGATGAGGTGGCAGTCCAGCGCCCTGTGGGCGGTGGTTCCTGTTCGTTTCTTGCATCGTCGTCCATACCGTCGATGTCTTCGAAGCCGAAATCGAGCATGTCGGTTAAATCGTCGACATTGGCTACTAAGTGGGTGGTGGGTGGGGAGCGAATTTCTTCGTCGTCTGGATCCCATTCTAGCCGGACATAGTTCGGCCAAGGGTCTCCTGACAAGGAGAGAGACCTCAATGAGTTTAGCACATCGCCCAGTGGTGAGTGCTGAAAGATATCCGCAGAGGAAAACTCCATAATCGGTGCCCAATCGGATTCAATAGGCACGGACGCAAGCGGCTCGGAGCCCGTGGCCGGGGACGAATCCAAGTGTCCGGCAATACGGGTCTCATAGGAAGTGAAGTCGGCATTCGGCTCTATCACCACTGAGTGTGCGGCCTTCGTGGCGGGGTCCATCCACCCGTCCTCGGACGGCGCAATCTGTTCCGGATTGAGGGCCGGAGTAGTTCCAGGTGTGATCTCCCGAACACTGTCCGACGGCAGAGCTAAGTCATGCTCGTCGTGAGTGTGCGGCGCACCTGACATGGGCTCGTATCCGTCGAAGATCAAGTCTCTGCGGATGTCGGCAGTATAGTTCAAGTTCCCAAACCTGACCTGATGGCCAGGGGCGTAGCTCTCGATCTGCTCCAGATGGCCAAGCGAGTTGGCCGAATACGAAGATCTGTCCGGGGAGGAAAACCTCGCCCCGGATCGCATCGTTGTCGATGATCGAAGGAGCCATCAAGCCTTTATGGCGACGACACAGTGGAACTCTCAGTGAAAGCACCAATGTCGGTGTCAAAACTGGCGGATCTCGGGTAGGGGGTCCCGAACTGTGCATCTAAGGCGGATGGTAACAGGAGGCGGGGGTCACGATGTTTACCCAGGTTCGGGCCCTCTCGATGGAGGTAATACCCTACTTCCTGCTTGATTGATCTTGATGATATGAGTATTGTCGGAGTAAATGGCCACGGGTAGCCTAACCGACTGCCCCTGGTTCTTCTGAAAAAATTATCAGGCCTTCGGGCCTCCAAGCACTCCAAGCATTGGGCCGCCTTCCCTGGCCGGCTACCTCTGAAGCCGACTCCCGGAAGGCGACCCAGCCTCAGCATCCTCTCCCCAGGATGACTACGGGGTGGCCGACTCCAAGGAGCCGGCCAAGAAGGACGCCGACTCCAAGAAGCCGGCCGAGACCACAACCACCAAAGCTACTCCCACATAACGACGACCAGACGGGGTGTGGCCACAGTGCAGCCCACTACCCCCGAAGCCCGAGGCGGGCATGGCTACAGGAGGCCGTACGGGACGGCCGTCTCCCGTGCGGCTCGGCACTGTAGCCATGCTAGCCTCAACGTCATCCACGACAGACTCCCGTACGGCCCACGGGCGGCGGGCCCCTTCAGCCAGAGAGAGGCGTGAAGGCGGCCCGGCCTCTCCCAGTCGGCCAAGAGCATAGCCGGCCCCCAGAAGCCGGCTAGTCCCTTCCTCGAGGCAGGATCCCCATTAAGGAGACAAGACGAGGTAAGGCTACAGTGAGAACCCCCGAGGCGGTCCACTTTAGCCACGCTTACCTCGACAAAGCCCTCGTCATCAGAGGCGAGGCTACAGTAAGCAGCCGCCGACAAGACCCTAGGCGGTGGGGCCGGCCTGTCGACCAAGAAGCCGACAGCCGGCGGGACCCACCAGCCAGCGGGACCCAACAGCCGGCGGAGAAGCCGGCGAGCATAGACACTGACGGCTGGGACCAGTGCCCAGCCGGATTACCATTGTACCCCCGGGGGTAGGCCTATATAAACCCCCCGGAGCACCCATGCAAAGGGTTGGCTTCTAAGCATAGCACATACACACACCATAGATAGAGAGAAGCAAGGGCTAGCCTTGTTCTTCTTCTCCCTTGAACCCAACAGCTCTAGGAGCGATTGTAGCTACCTTTCTTTGATCTAGTGATCATGCGGAGACCCCGCAGAGCAGGACTAGGGGTGTTATCTCCTCGGAGAGCCCCGAACCTGGGTAAGATCCGCCGGCGTGCATGTCTTCGCCTCATCCCGTTTCCAGGCACCGGCGACGTCTTATTGGCTCCCACAATGATAAGCCATCCATTGGCATATGTCGCACCAACCACCCGACATTTGGCGCCCACCGTGGGTCCAGGTGCACCGTCGTCCGGAGACCTGTTCTCGACGGGAACCCTCTTCCTCCCCCGCGAGCGCAGCCAGCCTGCTGCACCCGATGGCATTTGCCTCGACGCGCTGCAAGGCGTCGACGACGCCTGCGCAGCGAGCCGCCTCGCCGATCTGCTCGGCGAGACTCGCATCTCCGACGAGCCTGCGTCCGACGCAGGCACCGACTACCCCGAGAACCGCCTCGTCAGCCTCCTCGACCAGCTTCACGTCTCCAGCGAGCCTGCTGCAGACATGGAGTCGGTCGGCTCCACCGACCCGATGCTCATCGACTCCGACACGGCGTCGCTTGACGCCTACCCCTCCGACGTGGTGGTCTTCGACGACCCCCTCCCTCGAGCTGACAGCGGCAGCAGCGCTGTCACCGAAGTGTTGGTCATCAGCCACGTCGCCAACTCGGGCGAGAACGCCCACGATGCCCTGCAAGCGGCAATGCACGACCTCTCCGTCCCCATCCCGGCCGACGCCGACTCCGAGACCCTGGAGGCACGCCGCCTTGCCCTCACCGCGGAGGCCCAGAAGATAGCCTCCATGAGACGCCTCACTGAGGCCCACCAGCGCGAAGTCGACCGCGCCGCCTTCGGCACGCCGCCTCCTAGCGGCCCGAGCCGAGCCGGCTTCGTCCAGAAGCGCGGCGCGGCCGTCGCCAGCATGCTGGGCGCAGATCGCCCCGTCTACGCCACCCCGCTCGAGAATCTGCGAGCCGCTCAGGCGGCTGCAGAGGAGCTCAATGGGCTGGGAGCCGATGAGCTCCCCTACATGACAAGACGGATCCAGCAGCTGATCGACGCGGCTGCAGAACGGCACGAAGCCGGCGCCCGTGCTGATAGTCATCCCCCGCGCCGAGAGCACGCCGCGACGTCCCGCTCGCCGATTGCGAGCGGCGCGCGCCAGAAGAAAGACAAGGAGCCGGCTGCCAGCCGCAGCCGGACTCGCATTACCATCGAGCGTGACGCGGAAGGCCGTCCTCGAGCGGTTGAACACCAAGGGAATCTGCCTCCTCCCCTGCCTCGAAGAGAAAGACGCCTCACTCCGCCGCCTATCACACACCGACTCTTGGCGACCGACTCGGCCGCCGAGAAGGAGTCGGCGAGAACGACGCCCGCCACAGGATCGACCGCATTGCTCGATCCTTGGCATTAGAAGAAAAAGACGATGTCGGCCAGCCATGCTTTGGCCCCCGCATCCGCGACGAGCCCTTCCCCAAAGGGTTCTCGCTCCCCAGAGACACGCCCAAGTACAACGGCTCGGTGAAGCCGGAAGATTGGCTCATCGACTACTCCACGGCCGTCAGCATAGCCAACGGCAATCGGCGCGTCGCCGTGAAGTACGTCCCCCTCATGCTGCAAGGCATGGCGCGCACATGGCTCAACAGCCTCAAGCCCTAGAGCATCAACAGTTGGCCGGACTTCACCGAAGTCTTCGTCCGCAACTTCACCAGCACCTACAAGCGGCCTCCCAAGCCTCGCCAGCTCTCCCTCTGCGTCCAAGGACCCAACGAGTCGACCCGCGACTACCTCACGCGATGGGCCGAGCTCCGCAACTCCTGCGAGGGGGTGCACGAGGTCCAGGCCATCGAATACTTCACCGCCAGGTGCCGAGAGGGCACCCTCCTCAAGCACCGAGTCCTCTGCGACGAGCCGGCCACCCTCGACGAACTACTGATCACCGCGGACAAATACGCCACGACCGACTCCTCGATGAAGACCGAGCTGCGAGTAGACGCCTCCGGGAAGGTGATTGCTCCGGCTCCGAAGACGCCGGCTGGCGACCCTAATCGGCGCCCCTACCAGAACGACCACAAACGCAAGGCCCCCATGCCGACTTCCTCCAGTCGGCAGGTGGCCACAGTTGAAGACGAGCAGCCCGAAGAGCGGCCCGCTCCCAAGAAGAAGGGTGGAAGGCCGGCTTGGCAGCCGTCTTTCTCCTACGAACAAGCTCTCGACGCCCCCTGCAAGTTCCACAGCGGCGCGAAGCCGTCCAACCACACAACCCGGAAATGCCACTGGCTCACCCGCATCACCAAGGGCGACGGAATGCTGCTGCCTCCGCCTCCCGGCCCGCCGCCTCCAGCCCCCCGGCAGCCGGCGGCTCGGCCGGCAGTCGGCGCCATCCAAGACGAATTCCCCGAAGAGCACGCCGCCTACGTCGTCTTCACTAGTCGAGCCGACGACACGCGCAGCCGACGCCGACAACACCAAGAAGTGAATGCAGTCGCCACCAGCGCCCCCGAGTTCATGCACTGGTTAGAAAAGCCAATCAGCTGGAGCCAGGCCGACCACCCAGAGGTGATGCCTTCGCCCGGCTCCTATGCAATGGTCTTGGACGTCACCCTCGCGACGGAGAGGCGAGCTGCCAGGTTTTCCCGCGTCCTGATAAACGGCGGAAGCAGTATCAACATACTGTACCGCGATACCATGGAGAAGCTGAACATCAAAGCGAAGTAGCTCATGCCGAGCCGCACCGTCTTCCATGGTATCGTCCCTGGCCTGTCTTGCTCCCCAATCGGTAAGATCAAAATGGATGTTCTCTTCGGAGACAAAGATCATTTCCGCCGAGAAGCAATATGGTTCGAGGTAGTGGATTTGGAGAGCCCCTATCATGCGCTGCTTGGCCGACCTGCTCTGGCCAAGTTCATGGCTGTGCCCCACTACGCCTACCTGAAGATGAAGATGCCGAGCTCGAAGGGGATCATCACAGTAGCCGGCGACTACAAGAAGTCCATCGAGTGCGCCATGGCCAGTAGCCGGCTGGCCGAGTCCCTCGTGGTGGCAGAAGAGAAGAAGATGTTGGAACGGGTTGTGGCCATGGCCGGCAAGCAGCCGGCCCTGTCCCCCAACCCCAAGGATTGTGATGCGCAGGGCTCCTTCCAGCCTGCCAAAGAGACGAAGAAGATACCTCTGGACCCGGAGAACCCGGAGAGGTTCGCTGTCATTGGGGCGAACTTGGACAGTAAATAGGAAGGCGAGCTCGTCGACTTCCTCCGTGAGAATCGAGACATCTTTGCATGGTCCCCAAAGGACATGCCGGGTGTCCCGAAGGATTTCGCCGAGCACAAGCTACATGTCCGAGCTAATGCGAAGCCGGTCAAACAACCCCTCCGCCGACTATCAGAAGAGAAGCGAAGAATTGTGGGAGAAGAGATAGCCCGGCTCCTTGCCGCTGGCTTTATCATGGAAGTGTTCTTTCCAGAGTGGCTTGCCAACCCAGTTCTGGTTCTGAAGAAGAATAACAAGTGGCGTATGTGTCTAGACTACACCAGTCTGAACAAGGCCTGCCCAAAGGATCCGTTTCCTCTGCCACGGAATGACCAAGTGATAGACTCCACAGCCGGATGCGAGCTATTAAGCTTTTTGGATGCGTACTCAGGGTACCATCAGATCAAGTTGGACCCAGCTGACCGCCTGAAGACTGCCTTCATCACACCCTTTGGAGCTTTCTGCTACCTGACTATGACATTCGGCTTGAGGAATGCCGGTGCCAATTTTCAGTGTTGCATGCAGAAATGCCTCTTGAAACAACTCGGCAGAAATGCCCACGTCTACGTAGACGACATTGTGGTGAAGACAGAAAAGCGCGGTACCTTGCTGGAAGACCTGAAAGAAACATTCGCCAACTTGTGCCGATTCCAGATCAAGCTCAACCCCGAGAAGTGCGTGTTCGGAGTGCCAGCCGGCCAGCTGCTAGGCTTCCTGGTCTCTGAACGCGGCATTGAGTGCAACCCCGTCAAGATCAAGGCCATCGAGAGGATGGAGATTCCCACCAAGCTGCGAGATGTGCAGAAGTTCACTGGCTGCTTAGCCTCCCTGAATCGTTTTATCAGCCGACTAGGAGAGAAGGCTCTCCCCCTGTACCGACTCATGAAGAAGTCCACTCACTTCGAGTGGAACGACCAAGCCGACCAAGCCTTCCATGAGTTGAAGAAAATGCTGACCACTCCGCCTGTCCTGGCTGCGCCGACTGAGAAGGAGCCCATGCTCCTCTACATCGCCGCGACTAGCCGAGTCGTTAGCACTGTTGTTGTGGTCCAGCGCCCGGAGGAAGGCCGAGCCCAGCTAGTCCAGAGGCCAGTGTACTATCTCAGCGAAGTACTGTCCAGCTCAAAGCAAAACTACCCGCACTACCAGAAGATGTGCTATGGGGTGTACTTCGCTGCCAAGAAACTGAAGCCCTACTTCCAAGAGCACCCCATCACGGTCGTGTGCACCGCCCCGCTTGCCGAGATCATAGGCAGCCGGGATGCATCCGGCCGGGTGGCCAAATGGGCCATTGCATTGGCGCCCTACATGATCTTCTATCAACCCCGCACCGCCATCAAGTCGCAAGCATTGGCCGACTTCCTCGTCGACTGGGCCGAGACCCAGTACCTACCGCCGGCTCCCGACTCTACCCATTGGCGGATGCACTTTGACGGGTCCAAGATGCGCACCGGCTTGGGAGCTGGCATCGTCCTCACCTCTCCCAAAGGCGACAAGCTCAAGTACACGCTGCAGATCCACTTCGCCGCCTCCAACAACGTGGCCGAGTACGAGGCGCTCGTGCACGGGCTCCGGCTAGCCAAAGAGCTTGGCATACGCCGGATCCTGTGCTGCGGCGACTCAGACTTGGTGGTCCAGCAATCGTCTGGCGACTGGGACGCCAAGGACGCGAACATGGCGAGCTATCGATTCCTCGTCCAGCAGATCAGCGGATACTTCGAAGGGTGCGAGTTCCTCCACGTGCCAAGGGCCGACAACGACCAAGCAGATGCCCTAGCACGGATCGGCTCCACCCGACAGGCCATACCGACTGGCGTCTCCCTCCAGCGCCTCCTCAAGCCGTCCGTCAAGCCGTCTCCAGAGTCGGATTCCATCTTCGTACCGCCTGCGCCAGATACAGCCAGATCCGACTGGAGAAACCCCGCAGGCGGCACGGGGACTTCGACGACTGGCCCGGGGACTGCCGTAGTCGCACCCGGCTCGGGGACTTCAGAACCCGGCCCGGGGACTGCAGCAGTCGGCCCAGAGACTACAACGACACAAGAAGCAGTGGCCGACTCACCCAACCCACCCACCCGAGTCATGGTGGCTACATTAACACAAGAAGAAGTCACAGCTCCCTCATGGGCCCAGCCCATCCTCAAGTTCCTAGTCAGCAGAGAGCTGCCGGCTGATAAGATCTCAGCAAGACTAGTGCAACGACAAGCCGCAGCATATACAATAATCAACAGAGAGCTTGTGAAGCGCAGCGTCACTGGAATCTTCCAGCGTTGCGTCGAGCCAGAAAAAGGAGTGGCAATCCTCAAAGACATCCACCAAGGCGAATGCGGCCACCACGCAGCCTCAAGATCCCTTGTGGCCAAGGCTTTCCGCCATGGTTTCTTCGGGCCGACTTCCTTGGAGGATGCTAAAGAAATAGTCAAGAGCTGCAAAGGATGCCAAGTTTTTAGTTCCAAACAACACCTGCCGGCTTCTGCACTCAAGACCATTCCCCTCACCTGGCCTTTTGCCGTCTGGGGACTGGACATGGTGGGCCCTTTCAAGACAGCCCGCGGTGGCCTGACACATCTACTTGTTGCTATAGACAAGTTCACAAAGTGGATTGAAGCAAAGCCAATCAAGAAGCTCAATGGGCCGACTGCCGTAACATTCATCACCGACATCACTACTCGGTACGGCGTGCCGCACAGCATCATCACCGACAACGGCACGAACTTCGCCAAAGGAGCACTGGCACGTTTCTGTGCGACGCAGGGCATCCGACTGGACTTAGCGTCCGTTGCCCACCCGCAGTCAAACGGCCAGGTCGAGCGAGCAAATGGATTCATCCTCTCCGGCATCAAGCCCCGACGGGTTCTACCACTGGAGCAATCGGCCGGCTGCTAGCTCGAAGAGCTGTCGGCTGTCCTCTGGAGCCTGTGCACTACACCCAACAAGTCAACCGGCTTCACTCCATTTTTCCTCATGTACGGTGCCGAGGCTGTCTTCCCAACAGACATCGAGTTCGACTCGCCTCGGATCACCATGTACACGGAGGAGGAGGCCAAAGAAGCAAGAGAAGACGGTGTGGACCTACTGAAGAAGGCCGGCTGCTAGCACTCAGCCGGTCCGCCATCTACCAGCAAGGGCTGCGCCGCTACTACAACCGCAAGGTCAAGCCAAGATCCTTCCAAGAGGGTGACCTTGTGCTCCGGCTGATCCAGCGAACAGCCGGCCAGCACAAGCTCTCGGCCCCTTGGGAAGGCCCCTTCGTCGTCAGCAAGGCACTCGGCAACGACTCCTACTACTTGATCGACGCGCAAAAACCAAGAGCACGCAAGAGAGATGACTCCGGCAAGGAGTCGGAGCGACCATGGAACGCAAACCTCCTGAGACGATTTTACAGTTGAAAGCAGTATGTATCATGCTCCCCTTTTGTATTAAGTACAAACCAACAGGCCCCCCGAACAGTACTCGGGGACTGCCTTTGTTTATCTATGAATGACAAGCGTCATATCCATGAATGTATTATTACATTTGAATTCTTGTCTGGCACCGGGCTCGACTAGTCGGCCCGGGGACTGGCCGCCTTGAGCTATATTAAAAGTTCTTCCCGAAGTCAGAAAAGTAGTGCGCTGGCTCCCAAGTCCTCTCTTGTTGAAAGTCGCAACTCAAAGAACTGACTGTCCGACTAGCAAGAGGGAAGACAGAAAGGAGGCCCACATGAAAAATGGCTAAGGAACAACGAACCTATATAGCAAAAAGATGGCCTCCAAACATGCCTGCCGGCTGCCAGAATAGCCGGCTGGCCGGCTTCCTAAAAACTTAGCTTTAGTCCAGCAGAGCTAGAGTAGTCCCCCCCAATCGGCCAGGCACTCCTCCGGCTACAGATTGCAGAGCAACTGTTTGACTGGGGAGGCGGCAACCAAGGGAGGGCGGCAAAGGAAAAAGCAGAAGGACAAAAAGCAAAAGTACAAGGAAAGGCCAGATGCATGCATAAGATATATATACATAAAGCCCCCAACAGGCTGGCAACAGGCATAAGTTCGGATACACCCAGTGGGTGGAATTGTGCAGACTTAACCAAGTATTGTTCTAAAGAGTAACAAGACAGGAAAAGAAAAAGATGGCGGACTAGGGCGCGACATGGAGGCCGAGCTGGTCGGTGAAGGCGGCCTCGCCGGCTGAAGGAGTGGCCGCCTAGCGGGTCTCGGCTTGACCACCACCTACGGCAGGCGACGCACTCGCGCGCGACGTGGTGCTGGAGGTGCGGTCAGGCTGAGGCTGGCCGGCTGCTCCACCAGCCGGCTCGGCGTCTTCACCTTCTTCCTCCTCTTCTTCACCCTCGTCGCTGGAGTCGATCTCCTCCGCCGAGTCTTTGCCATACTCCGGGTTCAGACCGAACCACTCCTCCGGCTGGGCGACACCATTGTCGTCCACCTCGGGGGCGAAGACGCTGGTGTCGGTGTAGTCGGCGATCGCCGAAGCCCGCCGGATGATGGCCGGCCGCGCCGGCTCCAGCTCTGCGTCGGCTTGCTGCCGCCAAGAAGCCAGCTGGTCCAGGCTCAGGCCGGGATACCAGGCCTTGACGAACTCCAGCGCCCGCCTGGCACCGGAGCGAGCCGCCGAGCCCTTCCAAGCTTCAAAGCGGCCGACTGCCACCTCCAGCCAGTCGGCAGTCCGACTGGGGGTGCGAGGAACCACTTGGCCGGGCCAGAGGGCGGCCAAGACCTGCGCCCCGGCACGTTGAAGACGGCGGAGCAGTCGGTGAGCCGGCTGGATGCGGGCCTGGATCGCCAGAAGCTGTTCCTCCAGCGAGCGGCCGGCGGTTGGCGAGATTTCAAAGCCAGCTTGCATCCGCGCCTGGCGACGGGCCTCGATGGTCTGGTTGGTAGCAGTAGAATAGCCAGGGAAATACTCTGTGCAAGAAAGAGGAAGAAAGGAAGAAAAGAACACCAAAATCAGAAAACAAGCTAAAGTGGCAGATGGCAAGAAAGGACGAAGAGGTAGGCGGCTTACCGTCAACCAGATCTTCGATCTGGCCGTAGCCAGAGATCAGAGTCTGCCTGGCCTCAGCCCAGCCAGCCGCCTCCATCTCAAACTCGGCCTGGAGAGTGGCTTCACGATCCTGCGCAGCCTTCAGTGCCGCCTTATGGCTTTCCTCCTGGTCGGCCAACTTCTTGGCCAGGCGGTCGCGCTCCTGCACCAAGGCGGCGAGCTCGGCATCCTTGGCACGAAGGGCAGTCTGAGACTCTCCCAGTTGTGCCCTCAGACTGGCGTTGGCCGCTGCAGAGACGGCAGGAAAAGAAGAACAATAAGAAGTCGTCAAGGAAGATCCGACCCGACTGCTCAGCAGTCGGCCCGAATCTCGGGGACTACACCCAGTGGGTGCGCTGACGCGCCCCCACATGAGAAAAAGAACAAGGCACGTACCTCGGCTTTCAGTAAGGTCGGTGGTCTTCTGAGCTAGCTCCCGAGCCTGGGAGTTGAAGGCGGCCGCTCGAAGGTTGTGGTAGTCCTGCAAGATGGACAGAAGACCGAAGTAAGAACAAAAATAGCAAAGACAAATCCACCAAGAAGTTCCAAGCCGCCTGCTCAGCAGCCGACTCGGAACTCGGGGACTACACCCAGTGGGTGCGCTGACGCGCCCCCATGGAAGAAATCAAGATCAAAGAGAAATCAAGATCAAAGAGAGATCAAGATCAAGAAGAAGCAAGATGGGAATACTAACCCGGATGGCCGCCCGCGTTGCGAGGAACTCGTCGGTGAACTGCCTCAGCGCCGCGGCTTGGCTTTGGAGCCGGGTCCGGACGTCTTGTGCAGCCACGTTTACCACGGCCGTCCCTCCGCTTGGCGTCCACCCCGAGGTAGCGCTGGCCACCTCCGCATCTCGGGCCGACGAGCTGGAACCCACGGCCGGCTGTGGCTCCGACGCGGCCTTCCCCGCACGCCGGCTCGACGGGATCCGGACCGCCGTCTCAGCCCTCACGGCCGGCTCGCCCTCCGCCGACTGTGCAGGCGGCAGATCAGGCCGGCCGCCTTGGGCCGCCCCAGTTGGCAGGGTCGGCTCCGGCGCCTTCTCCAAGATGATGATGTCGTCGCCGCTTCCCCCCAGCCCTGGCTGGTCGCCGCTGGCTCCCTCTGGCGAGGGCACGATGGGCCCCGGCGCCGCAACACGCAGAGGGGTGACCATCAAGACCTCCCCCGCAGCTTCTGCTGCTTCAGCCTCTGCTTGGGCCCTGACTGCAGCATTGGCGAGTGCCTTCGCCGCCTCCTCCTCCTCCCGTGTCGCCTGGGCGGCGGCCGCCTTCTGTGCCTCCGCCTCTCGCGCCTCTCGCTCCGCCCGCGCCTCCCGCGCGTTCCTTTCTGTCGCCTCCTGGAGGTCGGCACGAGGGTCCACGCGCGGGTGGTGCTCCCAGAGCCCCTCGGCGACTCGATGACGGAGGCAGCAGCCGCCCGCTCAAGCGACAGCGGAGCCCTGATCATTGGAGAAGAAGACAAGAGCTCAAGAACCACCAAAGAAAAAAAAAGAGTATACAAAAGGAAGAGAACTTACGCTGACACGGTCTGCGGTTGCTTCACCGCCTTACGGAAGCGAGCCGCCTTCGCGGCCGCCTCCTCTCGCCTGGTGGCTGCCGCCCCGCCTCTGGGCTTCTTCGTTCGGCTGCCGAACAGACCCTGGGCGGCGCGACGCTTTTGACCTCCGCCCCGAGCAGGCGGTGCAGCGGAGGAACCTGCGCCGCGTCCAGATGCCGGCTGGCGGCGCGGGACGACTTCGGCCTCATCGTCGTCCGGCCAGTCGTCAAAGGTGACTCCAAGCCCGGAGCCGCCTGCTTCACCGCCGGCTTGGCCACCACCCGGCTCGATGTCGTCCTCCATACCGGCCGCCGCCAGGTCGGGGTCCTCCAGATCGTGTTCGGTCCGGTCGGGGACGAACCGGCGCTCCGAGTCTGACCCGCTGGCCGGCCGAAGAAGAGGGCTCTGTCGAAAAACAAGCCGACTAAGTCAAAGTCGGCCAAGAAGAACTCAGCAACGAAGTTGAGAGAAAAAGAAGACACAGGGAGAGCATACCGTGGGCGGTGGATTGGCTCGGCTGTATGGCTCCTTGCCGAATTGCCACTCTTCGGAGAGCTTGCAATTCGCAAGGTAGTTCACCATGTAGGCGACCTCCTCGCGTGGCATCTCCTTGGTGCACATCCGGCTCGGATCGAGCTGGCCGCTCATCTGACAGATCAGATGAGGCCGGCTCTGGAGCGGAAGAACCCGGCGCGTGACAAACGCGGCCAGAAGGTCGGACCCCGTCAGGCCCTCCGACTGAACCATCACCCGCAGTCGGGCGATGGCGGCGTTTCCAGCCGGCGTCAGCGTCACAGCCCGGAAGGACCACTGGGGCAGCCTGCCCGCCGGTGGGCCGGCTACGTAAGCCGGCAGGTTGATGTAGTCGCCCCGTGGGGCGATGTTCCGCACGTAGAAGTACGACTTCTGCCACTTCTTCACCGATTGGATTAGCGGGATGACGGGGAAGGGGTTGTCGGCGGCCGATCTCCGCGACGCGATGAAGGCGCCAGTCTGAGCTGGCACGCCCCGCATGCGCGTGCCCGGCTTCGACTGGAAGAACTCCCCCCAGAGCTCAAGGGTGGGGAGGACGCCGAGATAGCCCTCGCACTGGGTGACGAAGGCCGACAGCAGCACCACCGCATTCGGGGTGAGGTGGTGCGGCTGGAGCTGATAGAATTTGAGCCAGGAGCGGAAGAAGGCGCTCACTGGAAGGCCGATGCCGCGCAAGAAGTGCGAGCGGAAGACCACCCGCTCGCCCTCCTGCGGCTCCGGCCTGATTTCCTTCTCCGGCGCGAGGCGGACCTCCACCTTGTCCGCGTCGGGCAGCCGCCGCGTGTTGCGGAGAAACTCGACGTGGTCGTCGTGGACGTTGGAGCCGTACCAATCCCCGCCATGCTGCTCCGTGGCGGGAGGCATGGCGAAAACAAGCGCGGCGGCGGAGGAATGCGTAGTGGAAGAGCGCGGCGGCGAGGCGCTGTCGCAAGAACGGGCGAGCGAAGAAGATGGTGGAAGTAGGAGGAGCGTGCGAGGGCCTGCCGCCCTCCACCTCCCCCTACTTATAGCCTCGCGAGGCGAGGCCGAAGAGGCCGGACGTGGGGGGAGACGTGGGATTGACTGCACCCATTCCCCCCACGCCCCGCGATTATTACGCATGAATGCGAGCCGAAACTGCCGCACGGGACGTGCGGGCGGTTTCGGGATGTAGACGATCCGTGCCTGGGCCGGGGCGCGACGTGGCGGGCCCCCTCGCTGCGGCGACGTCCCGTCACGCGCGTGGGCTGGCAGGCTTTCCGGCCCGCGGCCCGATGCACGCACTAGCGGGCTGCCGCCCTCCGACTCCGGAAGATTTCGACTCAGGCGGCGCGCCTGACCAAGGCCGGCTCCCAGCTGCCGGCTTGCTAAGATGGGAAGCTGATCGAGCTTCTCGACCCCTACTCCACCTCGAAGCCCAATCAACTTCGGGGACTACTGTCGGAGTAAATGGCCACGGGTAGCCTAACCGACTGCCCCTGGTTCTTCTGAAAAAATTATCAGGCCTTCGGGCCTCCAAGCACTCCAAGCATTGGGCCGCCTTCCCTGGCCGGCTACCTCTGAAGCCGACTCCCGGAAGGCGACCCAGCCTCAGCAACCTCTCCCCAGGATGACTACGGGGTGGCCGACTCCAAGGAGCCGGCCAAGAAGGACGCCGACTCCAAGAAGCCGGCTGAGACCACAACCACCAAAGCTACTCCCACATAACGACGACCAGACGGGGTGTGGCCACAGTGCAGCCCACTACCCCCGAAGCCCGAGGCGGGCATGGCTACAGGAGGCCGTACGGGACGGCCGTCTCCCGTGCGGCTCGGCACTGTAGCCATGATGGCCTCAACGTCATCCACGACAGACTCCCGTACGGCCCACGGGTGGCGGGCCCCTTCAGCCAGAGAGAGGCGTGAAGGCGGCCCGACCTCTCCCAGTCGGCCAAGAGCGTAGCCGGCCCCCAGAAGCCGGCTACTCCCTTCCTCGAGGCAGGAGCCCCATTAAGGAGACAAGACGAGGTAAGGCTACAGTGAGAACCCCCGAGGCGGTCCACTGTAGCCACTCTTACCTCGACAAAGCCCTTGTCATCAGAGGCGAGGCTACAGTAAGCAGCCGCCGACAGGACCCTAGGCGGTGGGGCCGGCCTGTCGACCAAGAAGCCGGCAGTCGACGGGACCCACCAGCCAGCGGGACCCAACAGCCAGCGGAGAAGCCGGCGAGCGTAGACACTGACGGCTGGGACCAGTGCCCAGCCGGAGTACCATTGTACCCCCGGGGGTAGGCCTATATAAACCCCCCGGAGCACCCATGCAAAGGGTTGGCTTCTAAGCATAGCACATACACACACCATAGATAGAGAGAAGCAAGAGCTAGCCTTGTTCTTCTTCTCCCTTGAACCCAACAGCTCTAGGAGCGATTGTAGCTACCTTTCTTTGATCTAGTGATCATGCGGAGACCCCGCAGAGCAGGACTAGGGGTGTTATCTCCTCGGAGAGCCCCGAACCTGGGTAAGATCCGCCGGCGTGCATGTCTTCGCCTCATCCCGTTTCCAGGCACCGGCGACGTCTTATTGGCTCCCACAATGATAAGCCATCCATTGGCATATGTCGCACCAACCACCCGACAAGTATTACAAGAGTTGATCTACCACGTGATCGTAGAGGCTAAACCCTAGAAGCTAGCCTATGGTATGATTGTTGTTGTCCTACGGACCAAACCCTCCGGTTTATATAGACACCAGAGGGGGCTAGGGTTACACAGAGTCGGTTACAAGGGAGGAGATCTACATATCCGTATTTCCAAGCTTGCCTTCCACACCAAGGAGAGTCCCATCCGGACATGGGACGAAGTCTTCAATCTTGTATCTTCATAGTCCAACAGTCCGGCTAAAGTATATAATCCGACTGTCCGAGGACCCCCTAATCCAGGACTCCCTCAACCGCCATGCCACCTCAGCTGCTTGCCTGCCTACATGGCGCCGCATGCAACGCTGGCCAGAATGCGTGTCAAAGCGAGGAGGAGCGGCAACGGACGGGACGGGCCTCGTTCCAGTCCCCAATAAAGCAAGGGGACACCTCAATGACGCATTAAATGCGTCTTGTCCTGTAATACGAACGATAAGCTCGTAGCACTGTAGGCCTTTCCACCTCCTGTGTGCCACTGTGGCAGCCCTTTCGACTATAAAAGGAGGCCCATGGCATACTGGAAAAGGATTCGGCTCCCTGAAATGGCTCAGCCACCGTAGCTAGTTCAAGGGCTCAAGAACACTCAATACATCCACCAAAGCAGGACTAGGGTTTTACGCATCCTCGTGGCCCGAACCTGGGTAAACGATCCTTTTGTTGATTACTAATCCTGCTCTTCTTGCAACCCTGCGCCCCGGCAACCGTAGTAGGGATTCTTGTGATCCCATAGGTGTCGTTCCACACCGACATCTTTGGCGCGCCAGGTAGGGGACACAATTGTGAGAATCTAGTTTGGTAGTTAGCCTAGCAGTTCTTCATCGCCATGGCTCGCAAGAAGGAGACGACCAGGAGAAAACAGCGCCGCTTGCACGCGCGAAGGACGCCAGCGCGGCAACAGAAAAGCTAAGTCATTCAGAGCCTTGAGTTATTCCTTTTTATATAAGGTTATCGTCCTCGGAGCTCCTGCCTATGTATGGGAAACCTGCACGCAAAGGGGCCCTCCCGCGATTGGCAACACCCTTGTTCTTTTTCGAGTCCGCTCAACAGCTCAAGCGGCCGCGTCGAGAGTGGCGGGGTAGCCTTCCGCACCTGGCAACGTTCTCGATTCTGACTCGAGTCAAGCTCGATAGCTCGGGCGGCCGCGTTAAGGGCGGTAAGGTGGTTCGCCCGGCAGCAAGCACACCCGGCAGGCCAATGGGGATCCGTCCTCAAGACGCCGCCCTGGGTTTACGCGCCGGCAAGCCTACCCGATAAACGTAGGGTGGACATACAGAGAAAGGTCGAATAGGAAAATAACATGCATAATATCAAAGTACCGCAGAGCTATATTACATCAAATTGTTGCTACGGTTCTAACTAAAGAGAGAAATTGTCTTTGCCATGAACCTGCAGCGACGATAAGAAACGGGGAGCCTAATCCCGGCGCTGGCCCTCCATCCTCAGAATTCCGCTGACACCGCTAATGACGGGCTTGATGCGCTCCCTGAGCGGCGCGAGGTCAGTATCCTCTGGCAAGCTCTCCAGCACAGCGTCGAAGTCGAGGTCGGGGTACCAACACGCCACCTTGGTGAGAACCTTGGTCATGGCGCCCTGGCAAAGCCTCCGGGCCTCGTCGGCCAGCGAGGCCGCCCGGTTGGCGTGAAGCCGCTCTAAAGCACCGACGACCTTCTCAAAGAACAGGGTCAGGCTGCAGTTGGCGCCCACGTTCCGCTCCGGGGCGTACCTCACGTCCGGCATCCCCATGGTGGCCAGCTGCGCGGCGGCCTGGTTGGCGATGGTGGCGAGGCGATCGAGCCAGCGGTTCTCACCCTCCACGTGATCCATGAAGTTGAGGGCCTCGTTCTTCCGCAGCTGCTTCTCGGCCTCCAGGTTTTTGGTCAGGGTCCCCTCCCGGGCCCTGGCCTCCGACAACATCTTCTCGAGACCCTCCAGCTTCAGCTTGAGGTCTTTAATGGAGTTGTTGGCCTCGGAGAGCTCCCCGGCCTTGCTGACGGCTGCGCCCTGCGCCTCCGTCAGGGCGCCGTTGAGCGTGTCCTTCTCCTGGGACAGCTTGAAGGCCTGCTCCTTCAGCTCGTCCCGCTCCACCTCCAGCTCTTTCACCTTGCCGGCGTGAACCAGAGCCTGGGCATCGAGTGTCTCTTTGTGCCTCTGCTCCAGCTCTTGGGTCTGCTGCGCGGCAAGCTTCTCCACCTCCTTGCCCTTGGCTCGGAGGATGGCATCAAGGTTCGCCTTGCGGTTGGCGAGGTCCTCCTCCTGGGAGTTCAGCGCGGCCTGGTGCTGGGTCCGGGCGGCCTTGGCTTCCGCGGCCAAGCCCTCCGCCGTCTCCTGGGCCTTCTCGATGTCGGCCAGCTTCATAGTGAGCTCCACATCACGCTTGGCCAGCTCGCCCTGGGCGGCCTTCAGCTCCTCGTGAGCCTGGCGGAACCAGTCCTGCGTCTCGGCGATGCGCTTCTGGAGGTCCGCCTCCGCCTTCTCCGCCACCGCCATCCTGGACTTAGCCTTGTCCAGGCGGGCGTGGTGGAGCGCCTGGAGCTTCCGAAAGCTGGCGCCCATGGCGTGGAGGAGCCGCTCTTCCTGGGAGGCGGCGCCACCAGCGCTCGGCTCGTCAAGGATCTCAAGCCCGGCGGCGGCGAGCACCTCGTCGTCAAACACCTCCCCCTCGATGGGAGCCCTGGTGCTCGACGTGCCTGGGAGGTGGACGAAGAGATCGTTACTCACCTTCAGGTACCTGTCGGAGCCAGAGGCTGCGGAGGAGGAAGGCTGGTCATCGACCACCTCCTCCTCGGCAGCGGCCTTGCCAGCCTCTCCAGCAGGCCCCTTGCCAGGCTCCCCAGCAGGCCCCTTAGCAGCGTCTTCGGCAACAACCTTGGCGGCGTCTTCGGCAACACCCTTGGCGGACTCCTCGGCTGCGACCTTCTCGGCTTCTGCCGCAGCGTCCTTGGCGACGTCCTCGATGATGGCGTCTATGTCCTCCTGGTCCGCCGATGGACGACCTGGACACCAAGAAGGGTATGAGACAAAGCCAAGACCAAGAATCAGCAGCAAAAAGAAAAGGAAATGGAGACGAAGGGCGAGTAACCTACCCGTGCCGGGCTGAGAAGCAGAAGTCCCCTCCCCGCCAACATTTGGCGCCGAGGCGGAGCCACCGGCGCCTGAGTTCTCCTCCTCCTCCTCCGTGTGCATGGGCTCGGTACTTGGCGCCCTTGCCGGGCACGCCCCTCGGGGCGGCGTAGTCGATGGGGCGGCGTGTTGGGAGTAGCCCTCCGTGGCTCCTCTTGCTTCTGCCCCCTCCTGCATCCACGGCAAGGTCAGTACCAAAGTGTCATACCCCTGACACACGTCGACGAGGAGTGAGTGGTGAACTTACGCCGGGGGCTGTGCCGGGGGCTGCTGTCCGGGCTGCTCAACACCACCAGTGGTGTGCCGGAGGCGCCTGCCGGGGGCTGGCTGCTCGTCGAGATCCTGGCCCTTTTCACTCTCTGGGCCAGCGTCTCCACCTCCCTACAATTGAAGATAATCCAAGATAAGCGGCACTGTTCGAGGAAACGGAGATGACGAAAAGGAGGGGGGAATAAAGAGCTTACTACTCCTCCTCCTCCTCCTCCTCCTCCTCCTCCTCCTCTGCCGTCTTCCTTTTCCTCCTCGGGCTGAGGGATCCGAAGTCGAAGGTGACCCCCGCGTGAACATATGCCGGAGGAGGGGAAGGAGGTGGCGTCTGAACGCGCTTGGACGAGGAAGAAGCAGATGCCTTCTTCTTCGCCACCGCGGCCCTTGTCTGACGCGCTGACATCTCCTGGGCCTGCCGCAGCTGCGTGGCCCTACCAGGCTGGACTGGCTCGCCAGAGGTGGCCCGCCGCAGGACCCGTCCTCTCCCTGTGGCTGGAGGGTCGACGACCGCGGCCTCCTCCTTCGACGACTTGCCGGCCACGTCTTCAACGAGAGGAGCCCCGGTGCCGGCGCTGCTGGCCTCCCTGGCGGCGTCCGCCCACTAGGTGAGCTCCTTCTCCTTCGCTGCCACCGCGGCCTTGTCCTCTATGCCGCCGGCGCTGCCGGTCTCCTCGGCGAGCTTCGCCTCCGCTGCCCGGGCGGCGACGTAGTCCAGCTCCACCTGGGTGGTGTCCAGGATGAGCCGCGGTTCGTCGGTGACATACCCCTCGTGCAGGGTGTTGAAGAACTGCTACACCTAGATGTCCTCCGGCTTGACCTAGCTCGGGTCAGGGCCATGCGCGTGGAGAGCGGCATCATGGCGATGATGTCGTTCTGGCGCGAGTTGTTGCTCAGCGGGACCACTCCTGCCGGCAACCGGAATAAAGGCCCCTTGGCAACCTTGCCGGCCTTCGCGGCGGACCTCGCAGCCTTGCCGGTCCGCTCGACCTCGCCGTCACGGCCACGTCGAGCTGAAAGAGCCGCTGGCAGAAGTGGGCATGCCCCATCACTGTGAAGTTGTGGTTGAGGCCGGGGCGAAGCCGCATGATGTCAGCGGCGTTCGTGAAGAGCCAGGCCGGCCGCCCCTTGTCGTGTAGCGGAGCGATGCGGCGACGGATGAAGTCCGCCCCGATCATCTCGAGGGTGAGCCTGGCCTCGGCGAGCCGAAGGATCCTGGTGGTGGCGATCGTGAGCTTCTCGTCATCGGCGACGACGCCGCTCCAATCTGAGCGATCCTGATTTGATATCTTTGCAAGTCTCTTCGAATTATCGTTTAGTTTGGCCTACTAGATTCATCTTTCTTGCAATGGAAGAAGTGCTTAGCTTTGGGTTCAATTTTGCGGTGCTCGATCCCAGTGACAGAAAGGGAATCGACACGTATTGTATTGTTGCCATCGAGGATAAAAAGATGGGGTTTATATCATATTGCTTGAGTTTATCCCTCTACATCATGTCATCTTACTTAAAGTGTTACTCCATTATTATGAACTTAATACTCTAGATGCATGTTGTATAGCGGTCGATGTGTGGAGTTATAGTAGTAGATGCAGAATCATTTCCGTCTACTTGACAGAGCCTATATTCATGATCATTGCCTTAGATATCATCATAACTATGCACTTTTCTATCAATTGCTCGGCAGTACTTTGTTCACCCACCGTAATACATGCTATCATGAGAGAAGCCACTAGTGAAACCTATGGTCGGGTCTACTTTACATCATATAAGTTTCCAATCTACAATTCTAGTTTACTATTTATTTTGCAATCTTTATTTTCCAATCTATACAACAAAAATACCAAAAATATTTATCTTATTATCTTTATCAGATCTCACTTTTGCAAGTGGCCGTGAAGGATTGACAACCCCTCTATCGCGTTGGTTGCAAGGTTCTTGATTGTTTGTGCAGGTACTAGGCGACTTGCGTGTAGTCTCCTACTAGACTGATACCTTGGTTCTCAAAAACTGAGGGAAATACTTACGCTACTTTGCTGCATCACCCTTTCCTCTTCAAGGGAAAACCAACGCATGCTCAAGAGGTAGCAGAGATGCATAGCAACGAGCGGGGAGAGTGTGTCCATGTACTCTCATAGAACGAAAGCGGAAGCGTTTAGTAATGCGGTTGATGTAGACGAACGTCTTCATGATCCAACCGATCCAAGCACCGAATGTACGGCACCTCCGCGTTCAGCTAACGTTCAGCTCCATGACGTCCCTCGAACTTGAAGGAAATATGCCCTAGAGGCAATAATAAAGTTGTTTTTTATATTTCCTTATATCATGATAAATGTTTATTATTCATGCTAGAATTGTATTAACCGGAAACTTAGTACATGTGTGAATACATAGACAAACAGAGTGTCACTAGTATGCCTCTACTTGACTAGCTCGTTAATCAAAGATGCTTAAATTTCCTAGCCATGGACAAAGAGTTGTCATTTGATGAACGGGATCACATCATTAAAGAATGATGTGATTGACTTGACCCATCCGCTAACTTAGCACTGTGATCGTTTAGTTTATTGCTATTGCTTTCTTCATAACTTATACATGTTCCTATGACTATGAGATTATGCAACTCCCGAATACCGGAGGAACACTTTGTGTGCTATCAAACGTCACAACGTAACTGGGTGATTATAAAGATGCTCTACAGGTGTCTCCGATGATGTTTGTTTTGTTGGCATAGATCGAGATTAGGATTTTTCACTCCGATTGTCGGAGAGGTATCTCTGGGCCCTCTCGGTAATGCACATCACTATAAGCCTTGCAAGCAATGTGACTAATGAGTTAATTCCAGGATGATGCATTATGGAACGAGTAAAGCGACTTGCCGGTAACGAGATTGAACTAGGTATGGAGATACCGACGATCGAATCTCGGGCAAGTAACATACCGATGACAAAGGGAACAACGTATATTGTTATGCGGTTTGGCTGATAAAGATCTTCGTAGAATATGTAGGAACCAATACGAGCATCCAGGTTCCGCTATTGGTTATTGACCGGAGATGAGTCTCGGTCATGTCTACATAGTTCTCGAACCCGTACGGTCCGCACGCTTAACGTTCCATGACGATCGGTATTATGAGTTTATGTGTTTTGATGTACCGAAGGTAGTTCGGAGTCCCGGATGTGATCACGGACATGACGAGGAGTCTCGAAATTGTCGAGACATGAAGATTGATATATTGGAAGGTTATGTTTGGACGCCGGAATGGTTTCGGATGAGTTCGGGCATATACCGGAGTACCGGGGCGTTACCGGAACCCCCGGGGGCTAAATGGGCCTACATGGGCTTTAGTGGGAGAGAGAGGAGGCGGCCTAGAGGTGGGGGTGCGCCCCCCAAGCAAAATCAGAATTGGGAAGGGGGTCGGCCCCCCTTTCCTTCCTCTCCTCTTCCCCTTCCTTCCCCCTCCTATTAGGACTAGGAAAGGGGGGAAACTTACTCCTTGTAGGAGTAGGAATCCCCCCTTGGGGTGCACCATGAAGGGCCGGCCGGCCCCCTCCTCCCCTCCTTTATATACGGGGGAGGGGGGCACCCTAGAACACACAAGTTGACAATTGTCTTAGCCGTGTGCGGTGCCCCCTTCCACAGATTTCCACCTCGGTCATATCGTTGTAGAGCTTAGGCGAAGCCCTGCGTCGGTAACTTCATCATCACCGTCACCACGCCGTCATGCTGACGAAACTCTGCCTCGGCCTCAGCTGAATCAAGAGTACGAGGGACATCACTGAGCTGAACGTTGCAGATCACAGAGGTGCCGCGCGTTCGGTACTTGGATCAGTTGGATCATGGAGGTGCCGTGCGTTCGGTACTTGGATCGGTTGGATCGCGAAGACGTCCGACTACTTCAACAACATTACTAAACGCTTCCGCTTTCAGTCTACGAGGGTACGTGGACACTTTCCCCCCGCTCGTTGCTATGCATCACCTGGATGGATCTTGCGTATGCGTAGCTATTTTTTTGAAATACTACGTTCCCCAACAGTGGCATCCGAGCTAGGTCTATGCGTAGATGTTATATGCACGAGTAGAACACAAAGAGTTGTGGGCAATAATAGTCATACTGCTTACCAGCATGTCACACTTTGATTCGGCGGTATTGTTGGATGAAGCGTCTCAGACCGACATTACGCGTACGCTTACGTGAGACTGGTTCTACCGACGTACTTCGCACACAGGTGGCTAGTGGGTGTCTGTTTCTCCAACTTTAGTTGAATCGAGTGTGACTACGCCCGGTCCTTGTTGAAGGTTAAAACAGCAAACTTGACAAAAAATCATTGTGGTTTTGATGCGTAGGTAAGAACGGTTCTTGCTAAGCCCGTAGCAGGCACGTAAAACTTGCAACAACAAAGTAGAGGACGTCTAACTTGTTTTTGCAGGGCATGTTGTGATGTGATATGGTCAAGACGTGATTATATAAATTGTTGTATGAGATGATCATGTTTTGTAACATAGTTATCGGCAACTGGCAGGAGCCATATGGTTGTCGCTTTATTGTATGAAATGCAATCGCCATGTAATTGATTTACTTTATCACTAAGCGGTAGCGATAGTCGTAGAAGCAATAGTTGGCGAGACGACAACGATGCTATGATGGAGATCAAGGTGTTAAGCCGGCGACGATGGTGATCATGACGGTGCTTTGGAGATGGAGATCAAATGCACAAGATGATGATGGCCATATCATATCACTTATTTTGATTGCATGTGATGTTTATCCTTTATACATCTTATTTTGCTTAGTACGGCGGTAGCATTATAAGATGATCTCTCACTAAATTTCAAGGTACAAGTGTTCTCCCTGAGTATGCACCGTTGCTATAGTTCGTCGTGCCGAGACACCACGTGAAGATCGGGTGTGATAAGCTCTACATTCACATACAACAGGCGCAAGCCAGTTTTGCACACGCAGAATACTCGGGTTAAACTTGACGAGCCTAGCATATGCAGATTTGGCCTCGGAACACTGAGACCGAAAGGTCGAGCGTGAATCATATTGTAGATATGATCAACATAATGATGTTCACCATTGAAAACTACTCCATCTCACGTGATGATCAGACATGGTTTAGTTGATATGGATCACGTGATCACTTAGATGATTAGAGAGATGTCTATCTAAGTGGGTGTTCTTAAGTAATATGATTAATTGAACTTTAATTTATCATGAACTTAGTCCTGATAGTATTTGCATAACTATGTTGTAGATCAATAGCTCGCGATGTAGCTCCCCGTTTATTTTTGATATGTTCCTAGAGAAAAACTATGTTGAAAGATGATAGTAGCAATGATGCGGACTAGGTCCGTGATATGAGGATTATCCTCATTGCTGCACAGAAGAATTATGTCCTTGATGCACCGCTAGGTGACAGACCTATTGCAGGAGCAGATGCACATGTTCTGAACGTTTGACAAAGCTTGGTATGATGACTACTTAATAGTTTAGTGCACCATGCTTTGCGGCTTAGAATCGGGACTTCAAAAACGTTTTGAACGCCACATAGCATATAAGATGTTCTAAGAGTTAAAATTGGTATTTCATACTCATGCCCGTGTCGAGAGGTATGAGACCTCTGACAGTACTTTGCCTACAAGATGGAGGAGAAAAGCTCAACCAGTGAGCATGTGCTCAGATTGTCTGGGTACTACAATTTCTTGAATCAAGTGGGAGTTAATCTTCCAGATAAGATAGTAATTGACAAAGTTATCTAGTCACTATCACCAAGTTACTAGAACTTAGTGATGAACTATAATATGCAAGGGATGACGAAAATGATTCCCGAGCTCTTCGTGATGCTGAAATCAACGAAGGTAGAAATCAAGAAAAGCATCAAATGTTGATGGTTGACAAGACCACTAGTTTCAAGTAAAAGGGCAAGAGAAAGAAAGGGAACTTGAAGAAGAATGGCAAGCAAGTTGCCACTCCCATGAAGAATCCCAAAGCTGGACCCAAGCTTGGAACTGAGTGCTTCAACTGCAAAGGAAATGGTCACTGGAAGTGGAACTGCCCTAGATACTTGGCGGATAAGAAGGATGGCAAAGTGAACAAAAGTATATTTGATATTCATGTTATTGATGTGTACTTTCACTACAAAAAAAATACACTTCCGTGATGATACGTGTTTGTCACAGTAGGTCGCGTTTTTTGTCATGCATGTACATCCATGATGATTTTATGACAGAATCAAGATAGTCATACCTGTGCTGTCGAAGAAGTGTTCCATGACATTACCAAAATTATCATCACGGAAGTGTCCACTTCCATGACGATAAATCGCGCGTCACAGAAGTGCTTTCGTCAAGGGTGACCGACACGTGGCATCCACCGTAACGGAACGCCGTTAAGCTATCGGGTTGGGTTTTGGATCCGATAACCCGTTAACAACCCTGACCAATGGGAAATTTCCACGTGTAAAATTCTTATTGGCCGGACGAAACACGTGTCAGCTCGTCAGTGGGTCAGATAGGCGCCTATGATATGTCGACACGTGCCATGGCCCACCACTGGCCCATTTAGCTTACAAAGCCGGCACGTTTGACTTGGTCAAAAGTTAACGGGCTGGCCCATGAAAAGCCTGTTAACGGTCTCTTCGCAAATAGCCCATTTTACGGCCCATTAACTCACGGCCCGTTAGGCCCTAAAGGAAATCGGCCCAACAACGTCATGTGGGTCGTCAAATATAACACCAGCCCATTTCACTTTCGGCCCATGTATGGCCCACGACGTCTTTCGGCCCATATGAGGCCTTCATATCTTTCGGCCCTTTACAGGCCCACGGTGACTCTAGCCCATAATGAAGAGTAATTTTCTTTATACCGTTAATGGCCCATGATTTATATGGGCCGTTTCCACCCCGTGTTAGCTTTCGGCCTATTGATGGCCCATACGTTCTTGGGCTCCTTTTCGGCCCTCGATTACTTCCGGCCCGTTACTGGCCTGTTCCCCTAATGGGCCAAATTTGGCCCATGGCAAGAGTCGGCCCGTTACTGGCCTGTTCCCCTAATGGGCCAAATTCAGCCCATGGCAAGAGTCGGCCCGTTACTGGCCTGTTACCCTAATGGGCCAAATTCGGCCCATGGCAAGAGTCGGCCCGTTTCTGGCCTGTTAACCCGTTGCGCCGTTTCCAGCCCGTCCTATATTCTGGCCCATTAACGACCCGTTATGCCTGTGACAGAATTAAGCCTTTGCTGTCCTAGGGCCTGTTAACGGCCTGTTACCGTGCTGGACCGATACCAATTACGCCCGATTATGGCCCATGTAGACCCATTTATCCGACGGCCCGAGGCCCACCGATTACAGGCCCATTTATCGACGGCCCGTAGGAGACCCATGGATCCTACGGCCCGTATATGGCCCATGGTAGTTGCAGCCACTAGCAAACCAGGGAAAAAGAAGACTAGGAAATAAATAAGGCCGAAACTAACGCTAGGCTATTAAGGCGATTGCACAGATTACATCCACTCGGCATCAAAGATCGCCACCAGTGCAAATATAGGGAACACCCTACACTATACAAAAATGGCTTGCTGTTTTCTTCAGCCGGTGGCTGCACGTTAAGAATAAATTTTGTATTGCACGAAAACAAATTACAACTATATAACAAAAGGAAGGTTGGCATAAAACTTAACAGTCTAGCAGATATATGCACCACCAGAAGTTCAGAAGCTCAGTTCATTTGACCTGACTGTTACGTTTTCATGCTGTATTGTCCGATGGAGCACCATAACCCTCACCTTCATTTCCCCTAGGCTCCTGAACAACATAGCAAATTTCTGATACTTTGGTTTCAAAACCATGCATATCTTGATGACATTGAGCAATGTTTCTCCTTGTTTCACAAAGGGTCTCTGTTAGGGAATGGACTTGTGTCTGGAGCGCAGATACAACATTGCTTTGAGCTTGCATATCTTGATCATGAGGCAGTTTGGACGATATTGCCTTAACAACCAACCCAGTATTACGCAGGAACGTGCTTTTGGCACTGTTAGTGGACAGGTACTGACCCACTGCAGCAAGAGCTGACATTGCGGTTATAGTTGCCTCGCCACCTTCAGAAGGTGGCGGTTCCACCATTTTTTCCATAGCTCGCTGAAAAGATGAGGTTTTACATTAGTAGTACCAGAACAGAAGATATTAAGGAGGCAACAAAACCAAACAAAATAGCTTTGTTCTATATACAGAACTTATTCTGGTGAACCCATGTAAAATATTAGTTGTATTTTATTGCAAAGTACATAATAAAACCAGGTTCCAAATATATGACCATGTACCATCGCTAATGTATTGTCTATTTCTTCACATTGTATTGAGGGCTAAGGATAAAGAGACGAAGTTTATAATACGGTAAGCATAGCACTACTAGGAAAAGGCCTGCTAGTGGCGCACCTGTTTTGGCTACTAATGGCGCACTACAGGTGCGCCACTAGCATCACGCCATTAGAATTTTTTACTAATGGCGCACCACAGGTGCGCCATTAGTATCTGGTATACTAATGGCGTACCAGGGAGTGCGCCATAAGTATATCCCACGGTGCGCCATTACTATCTGACTTAGTAATGGCGCACCACATAGAAGTGCGCCATTACTAACAATTTTTTTTCAATTTTTTATTCTAAAAAAAAATTCACAATTTTTTTCGTTTTTTCTTAATCTCGGATCACTATGGCTTAATCTCAAGCCAATATGCTTAATCTCAAGTCAAATCACACTCCGTGGTGAAACTTCCTGGAAGGTCACCCATCCTCACACTTCTCCACCCCGAGCACGCTTAACTTCGCAGTTCTATCCAACCCCAGCACCAGCTCACTTCAAAGGCACTTGTTGATATATCTATCATATCAATCCTATTAAACCTTGTTGATGCCTAGGACTTTGTTCATGTTCATGAGTGTGATGAAATTTTGAAAAAAAATTCCAAAAAAAAGTTTTTTTGAAAACAATTTTTTTTCTGTTACTAGTGGCGCACCTAGCAAATGGTGCGCCACTAGTAAGTTTGAATTTTTTTTCATTTCCCCCCCCCTCTAGATCTTAAAAGCCCTGTATCTTTCGTTCTGTTAGGTTTTTGGGGATTTTGAAGATGTTGAACGGGGTTCTCCCGGTTCAAATCGTATGTAACTTTTCGAGTAGATGATTTTTCATATATAAAACTTTTTAATCCGAGTTCGTATGCAAAAGTTATGCCCATTTTACAAATTCCAGAGAGATTTTGCAAATAAAGTCGAAATTCATATTTGTAAATTTTCCCAACAACTAGACCACATATCACATGGGAAACTTATTTTATTTTATTTTTTTGACATTTCCATCATTTTCTTTTATTTTTTCTAAAACTGAAAAGGCGGTCCACAGGGGGGTGCATTCGGTGGAATTTTTGGGCAAAGTTAGTAATGGCGCACCATGGGTGTGGTGCGCCATTACTAGTTCCACACCCACGGTGCGCCATTACTAACTTTGAAAAAAAAAAATTTGTTAGTAGTGGCGCAGCGAGGGTGTGGTGCGACATTACTAGTTAAAACTAGTAATGGCGCACTGTCCCCTCGGTGCGCCATTACTAGTTTTGAAAAAAAATTGGTTAGTAGTGGCGCACCGAGGGTGTGGTGCGCCATTACTAGTTAAACTAGTAATGGCGCACTATCCCCTGGTGCGCCATTACTAGTTTTGAAAAAAAATAAAAAAAAATTGTTAGTAGTGGCGCACCGTGGATGTGGTGCGCCATTAGTATTTGGACACTAATGGCATACCAACACATGGTGCACCATTAGTATATAGTAGTGGCGCACCACATGTGTGGTGCGCCATTAGTGTCCATATTATCTATAGCCCTTTTCCTAGTAGTGTAGTATGACATCATTCATATCACAAAACAACTGAGAACAGACAAACATGCAATTGTAACGTTGTGTGGGCAAGTCCAGCACGGAACTAGATTATGGGTCAAGATCAAAGGAACATCACTCCTCTCTTTTAAACCTTGTAAGGTGCAATGATACGCTAAGACAATTGTGTATAAAATTGAAAAGAGTAATAGACATTGGCTGCAAACCATGCAGTTCAAGGCACAAGTCAGAGTAAGTAGTAGTTAAAAGGCATGAGGATTAAGGACTTACAACAGCGGCTTTGACTGGTGTAGTCATGCCCTTCTTCTTGCTGGTGTGACAGTCCTTGAAGATTTCCACATCATTTGGTTCAGGTACTTTTTGGTCCTTGCGGGCTTTCCTCTGCATTTCGAACAAGTCAATATAGATCTGATAATATGCTACAGCGAAAAGAGTGAAACAACAGCTAATTACAAGAGCCTCGTAGTGTGCAATATAGCTACGAGATCCTGTCATCTGTTGGAATTTCACTTTCGTATGGTTGGCCTTGTTCTTTGAACAGTTCACCTACAAGAAGATAGATTTGTGTGGCACATGCGTAAATAGGACTTCAACATGTGATCTGATCACATATATATAATGTACCTGATACTTCGGATCAGACCAGTGTTTAACAAGGCCCCTCCTGTCTTCATCCGATATATTTTCCACTGGAGATGTTTAGGAAAGTTCACCGTTAGCCTTGCCTTCAAAGTGAGTTTTCCTCAAGTTATACCGATACTGTCACAGAGCAGATGAAAACATGGGTGCAAGCTTGTCTGGTTGCATCATCTTGGCTATCCAACTTGAACCTCATCTGTTGAAAATTATGGGAGTCTCATTATCAGCAACCTAGAAAGTATGGGACAGAGCAAGACGATATTACTAGTTTCCATACATAACCATACTTACAGATGAATGGTCGAGGAAGGTGTTGAACTGGGTTTCGTCTTTGTCATTCCTGTACTGAATCCATGTTGGGAGGATACGTACATGACACCTAACGGCAACCGCTGCCTCTGATACTAACTTAGCTGACTCTGTAGCATCACGTGGCCTTTTTAAACCTGCCTCAAAACGGATCTCCATTCTTCCTCCTCTAGATTTATTTAACCTATCGAGCATTATCCCTGATGTTTGTTTCCTCTTACGCCTAGGTGCTAGTCCAACAACGAACATAGGAAGTGTTAGTGTACATCAAACTGTGAGACTACATATAAAGAAGCATGCAACTGTAACTTGACTCCAGCAACTACCTTCTTGCTGTTGAAGTTCACAAGGTTCATCTGATATTGCCAACTCGTCTTGTGTCAAGAGTGCTTGGGAAGTAGTGTCAGGTGGCAAGGGAGCTTGGGAACGTGCTGCTAGCTCAGTTGACGCACGAGTAAGTCGTGCAGCTGGTAGTACTGTGGTAGGTGTTGCAAGAACTAGGGCTGTCTCTGCTTGTTTGGTGGCAGCTATTTGTTTCTGTTTGGCTTTTTTTGCAACTCGTGTATCATGGGATGCCGTCTTTGTAGAATTTTCTGCTGGACTTTGACCTTCTATTGCACCATCAGTACCAGCAGAATCTGCAGGATTCATCCGCTTCTCATTCCCTGCCATTCTGTGTTTCTTCCTCTTTCTCTGTGCCATGTTAAGTCAAGCCGACAAGAAAAAGGAATAACAATTTAGTTCTTCAGAACAAATTGATGCGTGATGCAGACGAACTGAACTTTGATGTTAGACAACCACATGAGAGGAGGATGTAATATGTATGAAAAACAGGACGGAAGAGATAACCAGAACTATGATGTGTAAACTAAGAAGAAGACATTTCACCAAATTAGAAGCAATGCAATGGAAGGTAGACACCATATGAAAGATGCTACAAATATCGCTCTGCCAAGTTAACAGTGTGTCATCATAAATGGCGTTTAAACAAATGTGAAGCAGTACAAGAAATAAATCATATGCAAGATGCAAACAACATCACACTACCATGTTAGAGGTCTCTCGTCATTAGTGCCATTGCATATTCACAGAATTGTATATTCACAGCTTATGATGTGTAAACTAAGGAGAAGGCATTTCAACAAATTAGAAGCAATGAAAGCTAGACACCATATGAAAGATGCAACGAATATCACTCTACCAAGTTAAAACTGTCTCGTCATAAGTGTCATTTCAACAAATTAGTAGTACAAGCTAGAAAAGAATGTGAGATGTAACCTATATCACACTCCGAAGTCAAACGTGTCTTATGATAAGTGATTGTTGCAGGTTACACAATAGTAGTAATTTGATGTAAGAACATGGTGTGATAGACAGATATTGTATGTTCTAGAAACAGGAACACGTGTCTTATTCAAGTATAATGTGTAAAGTAAGCAGATGGAATTCAACAAAATTAGAAGCAATACAAGCTAGACATCACACATAACATGCAACCACATATAACAGTGCCAAGTTAGAGGGAGCACCGGTGATGCTGCACTAGGGGAGACGTGCTCATCATAAACGCAGCTTTGTTGAGTGTCTATGCATGTGTTGTCTTGGAAATCATCTTGGGGGTGTGGAGGAGTAGAAACTGTAGAGGCCCTCCGTTCGGAAGGAGCACCTTTATCCACTGCCTTGCTAACTTCCTTCCGCTTTATTGATTTTGAATTGTCAAGTAAAACCGACATGAAAAAGCAATAAATTCTCTCTTCAGAACTCATTCATGCATGATACTGACAATCACTACTTCGATGTAAGGCAAACACATGATACCAGGATGGAATATGTACGAAAAACAGGACGGCATGGCATGTTCACAACTGTTTGTGTAAACTAAGCAGAAACCATTCCAGCAAATAAGAAGCAATGCAAGCTAGACACCACATGAAAGATGCAACCAATATGACTCTGCCAAGTTAAAAGCGTCCCATCATAAATGGAATTTCAACAAATTAGAAGCAGCACATGCTATAAATCATATGAAAGATGCAACTAATATCGCACTGCATATACTAAAGGTGTCTCGTCATGTTGATTGATGCGGGATACAAAAAAACAATAGTTTTATGTAAGGACATGCTTAATAGACAGATGTACTATGTACTAAATACAGGATGGCATGTCACATTAACAGGTATAATGTATAAGCTAAGCAGACTAGCACATGCAGTTTAACTAGATTGGAAGAATTATAATCTAGACACCATATGCAACATGCAACCACATATCACACTGCCAAGTTAGAGCAAGCACCTGTGATGCTAGTGTAGGGGAAATGCTGTAAACAACTACAGAGCTACGTTCACTATCTTCATCTAGCATTTCTGTTTCTTGAGAATCATGTCGGGAGGCTGACGCTGCATTCTTTAAATGAGGAGTAGTCCCCTTGCCTGCCTGCCTCGTCATAAGTGATTGATGAGGTATACACAAGAACATTAGTTTGATGTAAGAACATGGTTAATACACAGATGTACTAGTATGTACCAAAAACAGAAAGGCATGTCATATTCAAAGGTATAATGTGTAAGCTAAGCAGATGCAATTTAACCAAATTGGAAGCAATACAAGCTAGACATCCGGCTGGAGTGGTGAGCATGATCATCTAGGACCTGAGAGCCTGGTGGGAGGCGTGCTGCTTCGCCACCATCGCAGCTTTTTAGTTGGCTTCCAGGTGATGCCTATCTTTGCTGGGCTTGTCACTGGCTCGGCCAGTGCCCTGACTAGCTATTTGTCTTCTGGTGCTCACGGGATGGTGGTTCATGTAAAAAAATATCTTTCCTTATCTTACCGACTTCGGCCTTTCGAATACAAGCTAGACACCATATGGAACATACAACCACATATGACACCGCGAAGTTAAAGCAAGCACCTGGGATGGTGGTTCATTGCGAGCGAGGTCATCAACTCCAGAGCTACGTTTATCGTCTCCATCTGCTGACACTGCACCCTTTATAGCGCTGCAACATGTCTTGTCTACCCACATACGAAGCTGGAGCGACTTCTTTCTTTTCTTTTTGGCTTCTCTCATGGCAGCAGAGTCTGAAATACCCTTGCATAAAACACAATAGTGAGAGTAAGGGTGAAGTGTGTGCAGAACTAGTGCACTGTAAAAGTAGCAGATAGCAGGTGGCTGAAAAATAAATGACAGGAGACATATGATAGCTCTACAACATTGCATGGCAAACAAAATTAGATTCTACTCCGTATGACTTTGTAATATATGAGCACAGGAAATGTAGGTACTCCTCCAGCACACCACCACATGTGGTCATATCTAAGATAACAGTCGACTGAAAATAAATAGGCCAGTCGATTTTTTTAATGAACCGTCCGATCTATAAGGAACGGGCAGATGGCCTTCCTCTACCTCCCGCCAGTCACTGTTGACGATCTTTCTCGAACCGCCAGCGACCACCGGCCCAGACCCCTGCCTCCGCCGCCCCGCCCTCCCATCGACCTCACACCACCGCCGTGCTTGGCAGCGCCCCCAGGCCATCCCTTTAATCCCGGCCGACCTCCATATCGGGCGCCAGTAGCTCTAGGCCGCACACGCCCCTAAGATAAACACCAAGGCGCTGCTTCCCCGGCGTAATAGGCGTACTAGCGCCTGTTACGCCGGGGAATGCTTCCGTTAATTGGGAATCAACTGGCCAGAAATTGAAATTCAGGGGGGCGACGGACCTCTAGCTAAGGTGAAATAGTATATGAGGAGAAACCTTGTGCATTGCGAGTTACTAGGAACATCTAGTATCAAGAAGAAGTGGTCAACTAGTGTCTTCTGTGGGATGAATACTATGCAAGCAGAGACGTAAGATTTGCACGAATAAGGGAAGAGGAGTACCTTTTTCGGTTGCCGGTGTGGTCACCTCGACATGTCGCGCCGATCTTCTTCTTTTTACCGGGGAAACCGATGTTCTGGAGGGTGTAGGCTTGGACGAACCCATGGCCAAATTGTTGACTGTGTTGTCGTGGCCGTATGTCGGCGGAGGGGAAGCAGATCCGAGGCGGCGAAGGACGGCGTAGCAGGAACAGCTCCGGTGCGGTGGAGGGTGGCGAAGTTGGAGCGGCAGTGGTGAGGCGCAGGACGGCGTGGTTGAACTGGCTCGGGTACGGACGGCTCGGCCTCGGCTTCAACTACTAGCCGTGGAGGGCGTTGCGGTTGAGGTTGCGGTGGACGACGACGTCGGGGTATCGGCTCCGGCGTGATGGAGGAGGGCGGCGGTTGATGGGTGGGATGGGGTGGCGGACGGAGGACGCCGGAGTTTCGCAGCTGGTGGAGAGGTAGCTTTGGCGCCCACGGAGTACTAATGGGGAATCAGACGGGTGGGGGGGACAATGTTTCGGTCTGGGACACGCTTGTTTTTGGCTTTTTTGAACAGAAGATGGGACGCGCTTGTTTGAAATTTGGGGAAAGTACAAACTTTTCCCCCCTATTAAATTTCGGACCTACTGCGGGTTGGGGGTAGGATGGTAATCCCAGGTGTCCCAAATGGTGGGCGGGAGCGTTTTCGGTCGCGCTTATGTGTGCTTAGGCGGCCATTGTGTATGAATGTTTTTCGGATGCGGTTGCGTGGCGTCTAGATGAAGCTACAAACCTACCCCGGTTTAGACCTTTGGACGTCGGGCCGGTAGGTTTCACGGGTGGGAGTTATTAGAAAAGTAATTTCCTTGTACTACCAAACATTGGTCTCATGCGGTTTCGGGCGAGTAGAGGCTCTTTTGGCGCTTTGTTCGAAATTTTGAAACACAAGCATTCACGTTTAGAGTACTCTTGAACTATGAGGATTGACCTAAACAGACAACGTTATATTTGACCTTGTATGTTTGAAAACCTCATTAAATTATCCTCTTCTTTTTGAAATTTTGACACTTGAAAATCCTATAACTACGATTATTTTGGAATGGAGGAGCTAAATTTGAATCTATTTTGTACATGACTACATATGCTATTATGTACAAAATCAGAGCAAAGATTGGTGCCCCCATAATTTAGGTATGGTTTACAAATGCCATGCTATCAAATTCAAATAATTGAATGGACTTAATGTTGAATTAGATTTTTTTAAAACCACCTTAAGTTGAATTCAGATGTATGCTAGTTCATAGGTAGCTATTTATAATGTCCATTGTGTAACTTTCATATGTATAATGTGCTTTACACACACAACATGAACTATACTCACGTTTATATTCGATTGCTAAAGCGATGCATTGTCTGGAGTTCAAAATACTAACTATGTGGATCAATTGTGTCGAATAATAACATAGACATGCTCAAATTCGATAGAATCTAGATGTCTGATGGATCAATGACCGCTCCTTACGCGAATTGCAAATATCATGATCCCATCCTAATATTTGGATACAATTTATATCTTTAATCAATGTGTAGAGCAGTCTTTTACGTGTAGTTTCACTCTCCATCGGTGGTCTCTTACACATGCTCACACACTCTCTCCCGAGGTGTCTTTCTCACACACATGCTCTAGATATAACCCTCCCTCCCTGTCGTAACCATTTACAACTGTTTTCACTAACCTTTATCACAAGCACTCTTCCTCTCACAAACATACACACGCACAATCCTCATCGACCCTTTCTATATACATGGACCTGCCTACATGTCTCATGTACGCACATTATCTTTACGCCTGTCTCTCACGCATTGTCTCACACCTCTCTTCCTAATCGACGAGTATGATTCTAGCAGAGCATTCTGTAGGATGCCCCTTAAAGTTAGGTTGGATGAATAGTAATATCAGAGATAAAGGGGTTACCTTAGTCCGAGAACCTAGGGTTACAAATCCTAGCCGGCTTTGTCAGTGGACACATAGTCCTTCACAATTCTGCTATCTTTGTCTTGTACGACTAGTCATCCATGGGTCTTCCTAAATGCGTCACGGGCCGACCAATGTGGCGCAGGACGGAACCGAACGAAGGGCCTCACCTCGACCCACCGGACCTCACGCGGTGACACACCCTCTGCCCCCACGTCTCATTATCTTCTCGCACCCACACATACCAACACAAACACCACACACACAGAAAATTTTGCCTGGTGCCTCTATTCCCCCCCCTGCATATACACACTCAAGGGAATGGAATCTCTTGTCGTGACGTCATATTCGTCTCTCTCTCTCTCTCTCTTGACCACTCTCATTTCTCGTGCTATCTCTCCCATGCCCCCCGTCGGCCCCTCTATACATGCCTCTCTCAAATACGTAATACACACACATACCTCTCTAGGCCCCGCCAAATGCATCAACTACACATTCACACATGTTACATCACGTACCCCATTGATCTAAAAAGCCCTCTCTTCACGTTTATTTCGCATACAACATTCCTTTTGAATAAAGTGTGGCCAAAAAGTTATTTTAGAGTTTCTACATATATACAACATTACAAAGTTATATGGAGGAGTACGAACGCTAATTTGCATTGCATGGTGCCCACAATGATATTTATTCCGCACTGTGAATTTGTATATTTTTATACTATATACAAAGTTAGTCATAATAAAGAGAAACGAAGAGCATCTCTCTCTCCATCGCATACCCCCTGTACGCCCCTTTCACGTATGCACAGAAAACTATCTCCAGGTCCTCTAAAAGTAAGCCCCCAGAAAATTCACACATGTTTCATCTTTCTCTCGCGATATATGCAATGACGATCATTGTATTTGAAGCGAAAGCACGATACATACATTGGACTTCAGAATCCACTCATTATGGTCACCATTTACGTTTAGTGGTTATTATACAGTCACGGGCTCACCGTACAACTCTGTATTTGCTCATGACATGACTAGTTGACCAGTTGAACGCTCCACGTGGCATCTCTAGTGTTGCATCACATTATCTCACTACCATCGTGCCCACCTGTCGACTTGTATCTACTCTACATCTACACTCTTATAAAATACATAAAATACACTCTTATAAAAAAACAGAGTTGGTGATGATTGTGTGCCTGCCATCCTGCAATATAGGCCGTCCGATTTATATCTGACGGATAGGAAAGAAACTATGGCAATTTTGCAAAAAGGTACCCACACACCTCTCCACATTTGCAAATAAGGCCTTCCCTCGTTCATCCTTTTCTCTCAAAAGATAAACAAGTCATACAAATGCATCTTGATGTTACGTGCAACGCATGGGCATCTTGCTAGTAAGAATGAAAACAAACGACAAAAAAATATTTGGACGGTGGTTCGAAGTCATGACCGCGGGCACAGCGGACAAGGTGGCCTTATATTGGTATGCTGAGCCGTCCGTTTTAACACATAGGAGCTGGTGTGGTGATTATACACACACGCACGCATGCACACGAACTGCATCCCCGCAACACTCACACAAACACATGCACCCACGCACGCATGCAACACTCACACGTACACACGCAGCCACGCACGCACACAACACTCACACGCACGCACGCACGCAACACTCACATCTACGCACGCAACACTCACACGCAC